>NC_045444.1:24408498-24452274 GCF_002776525.5 Piliocolobus tephrosceles | reverse complement strand
GTCAGGACCCTCAGCTATAGGTCTGTTGGAGATTGCTTGAGGTCCACTCCAGACCCTGTCTGCCTGGGTATTAGCAGCAGAGGTTGCAGAAGATAGAATATTGCTGAACAGCGAGTGCACCTGTCTGATTCTTGCTTTGGAAGCTTCCTCTCAGGGGTGTACTCCCCCCTGTGAGGTGTGGGGTGTCAGACTGCCCCTAGTGGGGGATGTCTCTCAGTTAGGCTACTCAGGGGTCAGGGACCCACTTGAGCAGGCAGACTGCCCCTTCTCAGATCTCAACCTCCATGTTGGGAGATCCACTGCTCTCTTCAAAGCTGTCAGACAGAGTCCTTCGCGTCTGCACAGGCTTCGGCTCCCTTAGCTGAGCCCTGTCCCCAGAGGCGGAGTCTACAGAGACAGGCAGGTTTCCTTGAGCTGCTGTGAGCTCCACCCAGTTCGAGCTTCCCAGCAGCTCTATTTACCTACTTAAGCCTCAGCGATGGTGGGCGCCCCTCCCCCAGCCTCGCTGCTGTCTTGCCGTTAGATTGCTGCAAGGAGGGAGGCTCCATGGGCGTGGGACCCTCCTGGCCAGGTGTGGGATATATTGTCCGGTTTGCCGGTGTTACAGCGCAGTATTGTGGTGGGAGTTACCTGATTTTCCAGGTGTTGTGTGTCTCAGTTCCCCTGGCTAGGAAAAGGGACTCCCTTCCCCCTCGAGCTTCCCGGGTGAGGCGATGCCTCGCCCTGCTTCAGCTCTCACTGGTCAGGCTGCAGCAGCTGACCCGCACGGATTGTCCGGCACTCCCGATTGAGATGACCCCAGTACCTCAGTTGAAAATGCAGAAATCACCGGTCTTCTGTGTCGCTCGTGCTGGGAGATGGAGACTGGAGCTGTTCCTATTTGGCCATCTTGCTCCGCCCCCCTCGGTTTTTTTTTTCTTATAAATTTGTTTAACTTCCTTTTAAATTCTGGATAGTAGACCTTTGTCAGAAGGGTAGATTGCAAAAATTTTCTCCCATTCTGTAGGTTGCCTGTTCACTCGGATGATAGTTTCTTTTGCTGTGTAAAAGCTCTTTAGTTTAGTTAAATCCCATTTGTCAATTTTGGCTTTTGTTGCAATTACTTTTGGTATTTTCATCATGAAATCTTTGTCCATGCCTATATCCTGAATGGTAATCGCTAGGATTTTTTCTAGGGTTTTATGGTTTGGGTTTTACATTTAAGTCTTTAATTCATCTTGAGTTGGTTTTTGTATAAGGTATAAGAAAGGGGTCCAGTTTCAGTTTTCTGCATATGGCTAGCCAGTTTTCCCAGCACTATTTATTTCACCATTTCATCTTTCACCATTGCTTGTTTTGGTCAGGTTTGTCAAAGATCAGATAACTGTAGATTTTTGGTGTTATTTCTAAGGTCTCTGTCCTGTTCCATTGGTCTTTATGTCTGTTTTGGTACCAGTATCATGCTGGTTTTGTTATTGGAGGCTTGCACTATAGCTTGAAGTCAGGTAGCATAATGCCTCCAGCTTTGTTCTTTTTGCTTAGGATTGTATTGGTTATATGGGGTCTTCTTTGATTCTATATAAAATTTGAATTTTTTTTATGTTTTTGTGGAAAATGTCAATGGTAGTTTGATGGAAATTGCATAGAATCTATAAATTACTTTGGGCAGTATGGCCACTTTCATGATATTGATTCTTCCTATTCATGAGGATGGAATGTTTTACCTTTTGTTTGCATCCTCTCATTTCCTTGAGCAGTGGTTTGTAGTTCTCCCTGAAAAGGTCCTTCACATCCCTTGTTAGCTGTATTCCTAGATATTTTATTCTCTTTCTCACAATTGTGAATGGGAGTTCATTCATGGTTTGGCTCTTTGCTTGTTTATTGTTGAGCTAAAGGAATGCTTGTGATTTTTGCACATTGATTTTGTATCCTGAGACTTTGCTGAAGTTGCTTATGAGTTCAGGTGGTTTTGGGGCTTAGATGATGGGGTTTTCTAAATATAAAATTATGTCATCTACAAACAGACAATCTGACTTCCTTTCGTCCTATTTGAATAACCTATATTTCTTTCTCTTACCTGATTGCCCTAGCCAGAACTTCCAATATTATGTTGAATAGAAGTGATGAGAGAAGGCATCCTGGTCTTGTACCAGTTTTCAAAGGGAATGCTTCTAGCTTTTGCCCACTCAATATGATATTGGCTGTGGGTTTGTCATATATAGCTCTTATTATTTTGAGATATATTCCATCAATACCTAGTTCATTGAGAGTTTTTAACATGAAATAATGTTGAATTTTATCAAAGGCTTTTTCTCCATCTATTGAGATACTTATGTGGTTTTTGCCTTTGGTTCTGTTTATGTGATGGATTGTGTTTATTGATTTGTGTATTTTGAACCAGTTGTGCATCCCACGGATGAAGGCAATTTGATCATGTTTGATACATTTTTTGATGTGTTGCTGGATTTAGTTTGCCGGTATGTTTTTGAGTATTTTTGATATTCATCAGGGATATTGACCTCAAGTTTTCTTTTTTTGTTGTGTCTCTTCCTGGTTTGGGTATCAGGATGATGCTAGTTTCATAAAATGAGCTAGGGAGGAGTCTCTCCTTTTCAATCATTTGAAATGGTTTCAGAAGGAATGCTACCAGCTCCTCTTTGTACCTCTGGTAGAATTCGACTGTGAGTCCGTCTGGTCCTGGGCTTTTTTGGTTGGTAGGTTATTAATTACTGCCTCAATTTCAGAACTTGTTATTGGTCTATTCAAGGATTTGACTTCTTCCTGTTTTAGTCTTCGGAAGGTGTATGTGTCCAGGTATTTATCCACTTCTAGATTTTCTAGCTTATTTGCATACAGGTGTTTATAGTATTCTCTAATGGTAGTTTGTATTTCTGTGGGGTCAGTGGTGATATTCCCTTTATCAGTTCATATTTTTTCTATTTGATTCTTCTCACTTTTCTTCTTTATTAATCTAGCCAGCAGTCTATTTTGTTAATTTTTTTCAAAAAATCATCTTCTGGATCCATTGATTTTTTTTTGGAGGGTTTTTTGTGTCTCTATCTCCTTCATTTCTTCTCTGATCCTAGTTATTTCTTGTCTTCTGCTAGCTTTGGATTAGTTTGTTCTTGCCTCTCTAGCTCTTTTAATTGTGATGTTAAGATGTCTATTTGAGATCTTTCTAGCTTTCTAATCTGGAGATACCGCTCAAGGAGGCTGGAGGAAAGCAAAGATGGGTGCCTGCTCCTTCTTCTGGGATCTCTGACTTCGAGGGGCACCAATCTGATAACAGTCAAAATATTCCTGTATAGGGTGTCTGACAATCCCTATTGGAGGGTCTCAGTTGGGTGGCACCGGGAACAGGACCCGCTGTGCCATGGTGGAGGGGCTGTGCTTCGCTGGGGGAAAACCCACTCATCTGGGCTGCCCGGATTCCTCAGAACTACCAGGAGGAAAGGCTAAGTCTGCTGGTCTGCAGAGACTGTGGCCACCCCTCCCCTGAGGCAGCTCAAGCCCAGGGAGATCCCTGTTCTTTCCCTGAGCGTCTGGCTGGATTTATTGGAGTTCCTGCAGGGAAGCCCTGCCCATTGAGGAAGGATGGGTCAGAGGCCTGAAGAGGCACTCTGGCCACAGTCTGCCACAGCTGGTGTGTTGGGTTGTGGAGGACACATCTTGGGACCAAGCCATCCCGCCTTTCTGGCTCCAGAAGGGGAAAAGCACAGCCTGGATCTGTAGAGATGGATGCCGCCCTTTCCCCGCCCAGGGAGCTTAGCGTGTTAGGTAGTTGTGAGCCCCAGTGCTGGCTGCTGTCCCTTTCTCAAGGAGCTCAAATGGCTTAGACAGCAGGCAACCACAGCTGCCGCTGCCCTGGGTCGCCCCTACCCTCTGGGAGCTCCCAATGCTTAAGCAGATTCCAGCTGAGAGGCTGTTGAGAGTCTGCACGGCTTCAGTGTTGGGACTCTAGGCCCTGGTGGCATGGGTTCACAAGTGGGATCTTCTGATCCATTGGTTGCACAGTTCCATGGAAAAAGCACGGTTTCCCCGGCTGGGTAGCAGGCTCACTAACCACCTCCTTTGGCTGGGTGGGGGCTCCCCGACCCATGTGGCACTCAGGTGGGCCGCCTGCACCACACTGCTCTTCTTTCCTCTCTGTGGGTCATGCCATCAGTTCTGATGAGAGAACCTGGATACCTTGGTTGCTAGTGAAGAATTCACAAGCTAATTATGGTTCTTTTTGATGGGAGTCTCCAATCGCAGCTGTTTCTAGTTGGCCATCTTGGCCCTGCCCCCCTTCAATTTTCTTGATTGTAGATTTCTTGCATGTAAAATTTCTTAAGCTCAGTCTCACTGCACATGGAAAGCAGAATACATATTTCAGAAGCTTATAAATTTCCCAAAACAGCAAACAAGTTCAGCACAATTGGTGTGATATTTAGCTCTGCATAACTTTGTGTTGTGTTAAGAAACATCATGAAGGATAAGGAGGTCCGATTATCAAGTGCAAATTCTTCTGGTAATTTAACAGTGAACTACATTCATCAAAGCACAAATGTCTCACCATCAATCCATCATTTAGCAAAAATTTAACAAATCACTACTGGTATGGTTTGGTTCTGTGTTCTCACCCAAATTTCATGTTGTATTGTAATCTTCAATGTTGGAGGAGGGACTTGGCGGCAGGTGATTGGATCATGGGCGGCAGATTTCCCCTTTGCTGTTCTCCTAACAGCGAGTGAGATCCCATGAGATATGGTCGTTTGAAAGTGTGTAGCACTTTCCTGTTCGCTCTCTCTCACCTCCCGCCATGTAAAGACGTACTTGCTTTCCCATTTGCACTTCTGCTATGATTGTAAGTTTCCTGAGGCTGCCCCAGCCAAGCCTTCTGTACATCCTGTGGCATTGTGAGTACATTAAACTTCTTTTATTAATACATTGCCCAGCCTCAGATAGTTCTTGATAGCAGTGTGAGAATGCACCTACCATATGTGTGTCATGTTCCTGTGCATTACAGGAGACTTTGCAATACTAAAACTGCCCCCTTCTTCAAGGAACTTACAGTAGTATAAGATGTGAAAATTAATGTATTAGAATATTTTCAGCACACTAAATAATAGGGTTTTTAAGTGCATTTGTGAGTATTTTATGCATTTTCCCACCATTTCTCCCTTCTCTCAAACTTGCCCCCCATATTTTAGTATTTAACTAACTTTAAAGACCTATGATTTTCAATTTATTTACAAAATGTAACAGCACAAAGTAGAGGAAAAATAAATTTATTTCTAGCCTTTGTATTTTTAAAAATTAGTACTTGGGAAAGTACAAAAGATGTATGCATAGGCAAGAGAATCCAAGAAAATGTCAAAAGTAAGACCAAACCTTCACAGCTCTTAACCCTCATCTATTCAGATTGGAATAGAATCCCCAGGACTGGAAAAGAAACCTGTCCCATACATTACAAGAAAACAAAACAACAAAAGAGTAAGAAAGTCTGTGGGATCAGAGAGCAGGAAACCTGTGCTTCACTTCCCAGAAGAAGACATAGGGAGGTGGTAGAACTCCTTCTCAGATAAAGACATTGGGAGAGGAACAGCCACATGCTGCACATAGGCAAGCATCGTCTTAAACAGCTCCACTTGGATTTCCTATAATGGTTCAGGAACACAGAATGGTGGCCATATATCCAAGGATGACCTAAATACCACAGAGAAAGCAATGGACCTGTGAAGGCCATATTGAAAAGCACCTAAAGTGGATGAATGAACAAGTGTCTTGGGGGTGCAGTGAATATCTTAGTAGACTCAAGGTTCGACAAGAGCACTGAGTAATGACCCAGCATTCACCAAAATTTTTCCTATGGCTTTGGCATCAAGTCCCTTGGAATTTGGGCAATACTGTGGGAAAGGAGACAGCATAAATCCTCAATGCAGTGCCTGTTGATCATTCGAGTGAGATGGAGGTGGTAAAAAGAGAAATTCACTAATTATAAGAGATACAGAAATTTTTACTTTTTTCCGTATCTGAAATTGTGAGTTGATAGTCATAGCCAGCACTTTTGCATAAGCTCATTAGTGCATAACCAGATCCTACCTTCTAGATAGTAAGAGCCTTATCATCTATTATTTATCAAAGGCCACCTGTGAGCTAACATTGTGTTAGGGCTCATTATTCTTCATGAGTAATCCAAGACAGTTTCACAAGGAAAAATAAGCCAGAGCTGTTCATTGAAGAGCAAGTAATATTTAGGAAAGCTGGTTGTCAAGGAAGGGAAATTTATGAGCAAGAAACAAAAAAAGAAGGAAGGAAGGAATGAAGGAAAGGAGGGAGGGATGGATGGAAGGAGGGAGGGAGGAAGGGAGGAAGGAATGAAGGAAGGAAAGAAAGAAGGACAGATAAAGTGAAGTCAACATTACATGCTCAGAGTAAGGAGAGGGGTCTGCTAAGAATAGAACGTGTATGATGTTGAATAAAATGAAGTAATTTGACAAGAAATAGTAAGGTCGCATGAGCTTGAACAACATTAAATTTTGTGTGACCATACAAGGTCAGAAATTAAAAGCTCAGCCCATGTCAGGAATCTCTTAAATATGGTAATTTCCAACACTTATAAGCAGTCTTAAAGAAAGGGTTTTCTGAGACTAATTGGCAGACCAGATCATTCTTCTTCTCCCTCTCCCAAGTGTCTCTGTGGCTGAAGGTACAGATAATAAACTGCAAAGCAAAACAGCATAATAGGGAAGGAGGGAGACTTTGGAGAGGGGTCTTTCATCACCAGCCCTACGAGAGAATGGCATTTACATGAAATTGATTTTCAGTGGTGAAATTATGCTTGTGATGTTCCATTGTAAATATTGACAGCATTAAAAGGAATGTCGAAAAGATGGGCACTAAAATGTCACCAGCAAAAGGCTGACCAGTATTTATGCTAAATTCCTCAAATTCCATCCCTTTTTTACATAAGTAGTGATGCCTCATGAAACAAAGCAGATAATTCTCTAGAGCTATGAAGTCAAATAAAATAAATGCACCTACATTCTCTGTCATGTAGAAAGATATCCACTGCCTCTCACCATGACACAGATTTTTTTTTCGCCCATCTTTGAGGATTTTCAGATAGAAAAGCTTATATAGTTCCCACATTGAGCTCAGAGGATGAATAGACAAAATAAATCACTATAAACATAAAAGAACCTTAGAAACATTAATAGATTCCTGTTATTGAGTTGAGAATATTGGATGCTGATGAGCCTTTGCCATTTAAGCTTAGAAACATGTTTATCTATTTAAGGAGGAATTAAACTGGCAGCTTGATACTGATGGGAAACAAACAAAAAAGTCAGACTTTGCTGCTTCTCTATTAGTAGTGGTAAAACAGTGGCTAAAAGGCAATCTAGATTTTCTCTCAGCTGAATTTCTGGAAGCTTTAAATTTTATCCTTTATCACTTTTTACCTCGACATCTAGCAGTTTCATTATGGACTACCGTTAGCCTGCGTGCTGTCTAATTCAATAAAATAAAGACTGCAGTCTTTTGAACTCCAATAAATTTTTTAGAATTATATGCAATTATTTTGAAAGAAGAACCTGAAGAATTTTCCCAGAATTCATTTTAAGAATATTATTACTCACATAGTACATTTATTAAGTAATTTAGAGCAAAATATTTTATTGGATTACTAATTATATTATAGAACATTATATTATATTTCTGAGCTTGTGCTAAAATATCCTTAGAGTGAATCATAATTTTAGGATTAACAGACTTACAAGTTTTGAAAAAATGAAAGGTTTTCTTTGAAATATTACAATTAGTGCTTTGCATTGCTACTGAAAAATACTTTCTCAAGTTATTCTGAGAAATGTAATTCAGAGTGCTTTGTGCAGAATCTTATTATAACTTTGAATTTTGACAATGACATTTTACATCAAAAGACAAATTTGTTGAGCAACACCAACTACAGTAATTCTGAGACTGTTCCAGTGAGTTAAATACTTTCTGCAATGATCAATAATAAGCATATGCAGGGGTACAGTTGCTGTCTCATGAGGTCTATAGATATAAGAATCACAATTAGCCATTTACCTGGGGTCAGCCAAGTAGTAAAAGTTCTTGTTTGCATTGAGTATTCATGCCAGAGTGATGGTGGAGCTTAGTAAACAGAATAATTGGCACACACACAAAATAACCCCCCTCTTCAAATTTCCTCAGAAAGCTTTTGGGCTATAAAAAAGTCATGTTTATTTCCTGGGTATCCATGAGTCTGTGGCTTCCTAACATGAAGATGGTAGATGAAATCAATGAAAAGTCAATCAATCAGGTAAGCTGCTGGCTTCAGTGACAGAGTTGGCAGGACCTAGCCAGGGTCACCTGGTGCAGAACTGAATTTTGAGCACAAACCTTCTAACTCCAAAATTGGGTCTATATTTTATAATTCTTCTGAGTATCTCAGGAAAGGAAAAGGCCATGTTTTGTTTGCTTGTTTGTTTATTTGTTTCATTATCCGTGCGTTTGTGTGTTTGCCGTAGTTGCAGGCAGGGGAACGCAGAAACTGCCTGCTTCTTAGGAAAAGAGTTGAAAGCCCAGGTTGGGAGCTCAGGGTGGCCTCATAAAAAGAGCCAAAGTTGCAGCCTAAAGCCAAGGTTTAAGGCCTGGTTGAAGGGTTATTTTAAGAATCAATGAATGTAATGCCAGTGTGCAACAGGAAAAGTGCACTAGAAAGGTAATAGAGATATGCAGGTTTTAGTCACAAAATTTAGATGTCTTTGGGCAAATAATTTAACCTCTAGATCCTGAAGCTGTAAAACAGACTAAAATCACTATGTATCATATAAGACCTTTCACATTTGTTTTACCAAAGAAATTAATTTTTCTGTATTTTTTTCATCGTTAAATATTTCATGTGTTTTGAATCAAGCTTACTTTAATCCAGGTATTATGCCTCATAAATATTAAACTCTTAATAAACACTTGTTCAAAGAATGAAGTTATCCTTAAACAAATGAATAAATGAAAGATTTCATAACATAGGGTATCATTTTGTAATTAATAATGAAATCAACAGGAATCAAATTGATTCCTTATGTTTACCACTGTTTCTTTGTGACTACATCTTACGAGTTTGTCTAAATATAAATACAGTATAACCATTCTTCCCTAAATCCAATCAATACTGTTTTTCTCTTGTAATCTTACTTTGAACATCACTGTCTTCTGGGAATAGAACCTGTTTGTCCCATTGGTAAAGGTCAGTGCCTCCCAGACACTGTCTGCTACTGAAAGAGAGGAAATGCATCTTTGTAGCTATCCCTTAAACAACTAACTATAAAGGAACTTGTCTGGGTAGTAGGCAATTGATAGAATTGCTGAAGGGTTCATCTGATATGATCTTTAAAATTAACAACCTGATAAGGCCAAAGTTTTGATATCCAAGTACCTTGGTCATTTTGGTTATTAAATTATACTGTCTAAAAATGATTCTAGTCCATTGCTGTGAAATTATCCTAAAAGTAGCTGAACTGAGAAGACTCAACCCCGAAGTGTGGTTATGACAGAACTGTCCACTTGACCACAGTGAGCATCCAACTATTTCATACTCTAAGGCCCAGCTATTGGAACCCACTGCTTAAACTCGACAAGCATTCAGAAGAGAGAAGCATCACTATCGGGCTATGAAAAATAGTTCTCTGAGTTCAACATCCTGTTTGAATTGTTGGTAAGCTCCTAGGGAAACCAGGACAGAGTGGCAGCCGGAAGGCCAGGAAGCTAAGCAGCAATACTTGATGGGAACGCTGAGGGGAAGGTAGATAAATTTTAAAGACAATCTTTTCCCATTTTGCATTTTTCCAGGGACTAGTTCAACTCTTTAAACTGGAATATGATTTTTACTGCTGGACAGAAGTTGAGGATAATATCATGGGGGAGAGAGACAAGGTTTGCATACAATTGGTTGAGGCTTAAATTGTGGAGTAGGAGAAAGCAAAACATCTGTTATCTATTTTATTTTGATTTTGATACCTTTTTTAGATATAATCTTTAAGCCAATTCTAAATGAGTGCCAGGTGTGGAACACATCATAGATCATGAAGCACATATGTGGAAGTGCCTGACAGTTGAAAAATCCAGACCCTGAAATGAAGCTGACTTTGTTTTTCCTGTAGAATGTCCTTGATGTGTTTCTGAGATCAAGAGCTATAAATGTAGTGTATGTGTGAAAGGTATGTGAAGAAAATTTTAGCATCAGAGCTGCGTCAGCAGGCACTTAAACTGAAACCCAACCATTCAGCATTTATGTTACTTACCAGTGACACATGCTTATGAGCTTAATGATATTAGGTGGCTCCATCGAACACAATGGTCCTTTTAGCCAATTTCTTTAAAAACTCATTTGGAAGCAAAAGAGGACTCTCCACTTGATTAGAGACAAAGCAATGCAGTAGTCTCCCCTCATCTTCAGTCTTGCTTTCCATGGTTTCAGTTATCCAAGATAAACTGCAGTCCAAAAATAGGTGAGTACAACAAGATAAGATATTTCGGGAAAGAGAGAGGAAAGAGAGACCATATTCACATAATTTTTATTATACTATATTGTTCTAATTGATTATTGATTATTGTTATTAACTTCTTGCTGTGTCTACCATAAATTAAACTTTATCTTAAGTATGTACATATAGAAAAAAACACAGTATATACAGGGTTGGGTGCTATCTGTGGTTTCAGGCATCCACTGGGGGTCTTGGAACATGTCCCCTGTGGATTGGGAGGGGTTCCTGTACTACGTCTCCATCCTCAGCTGAGCTAAGAATGGAATGACATGCCTGAAGCAAAGCACCACCCTGGCCCAATGGTCTCAATGGCAAGCAGGAGTCATGCACCACCAGAGGCTCTGTGTGACCACATCTGCAGGAGGACACATGCCTGAGGAGTTGTGGAGGGAATGGGATTGGCTTGGGAAACACAAGCCTAGAGACCCGAAGGGTGAGGACAAAAGGAGAAAAGAGAGTAGAGAAGAGAGAAAAGGTGGAAGGGGAAGAGTGGGAGAGTCAGAGAGGCAGGTGGAGGGGAGTCACTACTACCCAGGAAGAGAGCAAAGCTACCAGAGGGCATCCCACTCCCACAATTGACACGGCTCTCTTATGTTCCTGGTGCCCTCTAACATATAAAAGCCCTCTCTGCTAAACACAAATCATTTATCTGTCAACTCTTCCCTTGACTATTTTAAGGGCCTAATGAAATGAAACTTATGGTTGAAGAAAAGAGATTCATAATATGGTTATTTTAAGAATACAGAAAACAGCTACATACCCCTCAGTGTTGATGCAGCACTCTACCTTGCCAGTCTCTTTCTGGGTTATATTAAAACAAATACGGTTCCAGGATTCTCTCTATGAGCAACCTAGAATACATAAAGAAAAAAGATAGTGTTGCCACACCCTAAAGGCCCCAGTAACCTCTACACACCATGGTCTTTCTCAAAGTTTACACTTATCTTACTTAACTATATTTTCTGCTGAGAAACCTGGAATGTTAAAGAGTTGGAAACGACATCAACTAATCTATATACCTTATTTTATACTAGAAGAAACTGAATCCCAAAGTCATTAAATTAGTCATTTTAGGTCACACACAGGTTTGATGATGAAAGAGGACACTACCCAACTTTGCCATCATCACTGCAGTATAGAGGATAGTATCTGTACATATGTATATCACTATCTTTTCAGTAAATTACCCATTTCTTTTTTTTTTTTTTTTTTTTTTTGAGACGGAGTCTGGCTCTGTTGCCCAGGCTGGAGTGCAGTGGCCGGATCTCAGCTCACTGCAAGCTCCGCCTCCTGGGCTTACGCCATTCTCCTGCCTCAGCCTCCCGAGTAGCTGGGACTACAGGCACCCGCCACCGCGCCCAGCTAGTTTTTTGTATTTTTTAGTAGGAACCGGGTTTCACCGTGTTAGCCAGGATGGTCTGGATCTCCTGACCTCGTGATCCGCCTGTCTCGGCCTCCCAAAGTGCTGGGATTACAGGCTTGAGCCACCGCGCCCGGCCTAAATTACCCATTTCTTCTTATTCACACAAGAAAAGCTTTTTAGAAAACTCTTAATTGTTGTATTTTCTTTTTCTTAATTCATGCTTCTGTAATCTCCTGAGACTGGCTTAGAGAGAATACAGAGCTTGCAGACAAGTCTTAGGAGTGTGATTTCTTTAATGTTTATAGTCTTATAATGCAATGGGTAGTAAACTGTAATTACCAGTATTTTTAGGTTAATAAAAAAAACACATTTTTGTTGAAATATTGTGAAATTTGTGGAAAAATAGACTATTATGTTCAAGGTTTTTAACACATTTTCTAGCTCTTACTTTTGGTCATTTATTTATTTTTATTTTTAAAATCTCTTAGTCATCTATTTTTTCATAACTTTGACAATATTTCACCAAAGTATATTCCATTTAGTCTTAAATGAGAACTTGAAAGACTAAGTACAAGTTAAAAGACTGGCATTACTATGTCATACTCATGTGAAGAAGAAAGTATAGATACATAGTCATTAGTTGGGGACTGTGAAAAATATAACTTTTCTTAAGTATTGCTTTGTCTTTTCAAAAAACAATGTGTAATTCTCAGTCTGGAAAATTTCCACTGATGAAATGTATATTCTGTAAAAGGTTAAAGTGAAGGATAATGTAAAGCATAGGAATTTACTGCCATCTTGTGGAATGTTTGCTGTTACATTCTGAAATACCTTTTTCTCCTTTATTGTCAAGAATGTCATTTTTTAAATGACATTTTATTAATTACAAAATGATTTGAGAGGTCCTCAAGAACTAACCAGAACTAACACCTATCTATAAAACAAGACATGAGAGGACTCATATGTTCCGCATCAGGGAGATTTTTGATTTGTATAGCTTACTACCCCTTGTTTCCAGTCATTTGCTCATCTACTTTTCCTGTTAAGTGGATTTAGCGTTTAATTTAATATATTTTCCTTATCAAGGATTCAGAATGAGAGAAATACAATGTTAGAGTGTTGATTCACACAGAAAAGAGCAAAGAATATATTCTATTCTGGGACATTTAGTCCAGTCCAGGCATCCAGGACAATTGTCAATAAGGTAGGTCCTTACTAACAAAATTTGGTCCTGGGATCAGCATCACCTGGGACATTTTAAGAAATGAAAAGACTTGGACCCCATTCCAGGCCAATGGAATCAAAACTTTCATTTTTTACAAGATCCCCAATTGATTCAGACGCACAGTAAAATTGGAATTGTACTAGCATTGACCACCACATGTCATTCCGTTTACACTTTCATTATAGCAGAATATGCACTCACACACACACACACACACACATACACACACCCCACAGTTGCTTGGAGATGTGGGAAAAGCCAAGCATCAAAACGCCTGGATTCAAGTCCATGTTATTGAATTTGTGCATCAAAGTTTAAGCCCCAGAATTTAATTTTTGTGGACCTGACATTTTTCATCTGTATTGTAGAGAAACATGTTCCAAGGTGATTCTAATGTCCCCTCTCATTCTAAAATTCTTTGATTTCCTATTTATGCATCAGTTGTTCATTTAGTTAATATCTGTGCATCATTTATTCATGCATCAGCAACTTTATTGTTTGTCTCAGTAATTCTGATTGCAGCCCAGTGATTAAGTTTTAAATTCACAGCTGGCAAGCTGCTGTCCCAGCAGACATGTTTTGTCTAGTAAGACAGGTATTTAAAATTTTTGAAATTATTGCCGGGCGTGGTGGCTCATGCCTTAATCCCAGCACTTTAGGAGGCCGAGGCAGGCAGATCACTAGATCAGGAGATCAAGACCATCCTGGCCAACATGGTGAAACCTTGTCTCTACTAAAATAAAATTAAAAAAAAAAATTAGATGGGCGTGGTGGTGCGTGCCTGTAGTCCCAGCTACCCGGGAGGCTGAGACAGGGCAATCGCTTGAACCTGGGAGGCAGGAGGCAGAGGTTGCAGTGAGCGGAGATCGCACCACTGCAGTACAACCTGGTGACAGAGCAAGACTCCGTCTCAAAAAAGAAAAAAAAAATTGAAATTATTTACCAACAGTTTTAAAAAATCATTATTTCACATCAACCCTATGGATTTTCTGCTTCTCTCTCAAAATCAAAACACTTGTCCAAGCTCACACTTCCACATGAAAACAATTACCTGTGGCTGAACCCCAGTTTGCCCGAGTTCCTACTCAGCCCTTTTCTTTACATTAATGACTGGTCCCTGTTGGCCTTGGGGTCAGTAATCTCTCGCTTAAGCAGTGTTCTCAATCAAGACTTTTAGCATGTCCAAAACCTGTAATAGACAGATTAAATGAAAAATTGTATTCCTTTACAAGCTCTAATCTTCAACACTGAATTGTGCATTTCACTGTAGTATGAATATCCTTGTTATGCACCACAGTACCCTTTTATGACTATTAAGTATTCACAGCATTAGAATGAGAATTGGCTTGTCCACACGGACCCAATTTACTAATTACTTCTCTTAGCCCACTTTTACATGTCCACGTGTATAAAAGGGCAAATAACACAGTTCCCTTCCTATTCAAAGATTACCACTTAGCTCATGCTGTAGGAGAGGAAAAAATTTCTATTTTGGAGGGCCTCTGACTGGACCTATGAATTAAACTGACATAAGACAGATTAGCAAGAGAAAGACATACCAGTCTTAGAATTTTACGTGTACCTGGAGTCCCCACAAGAAAGTGAAGCCTCAAAGAAGTGACCAGAGCAGAAAGCTTGCATGCCATTTAAACAAAGAAATGAAAGATTTGTGAATAAATGACAAGACACGGGTATTTGGGCTAGTAACAGTAAGCTGTGGGGTAGTGATTAAGAGATATATTGGGGGAAACTAATGGAAGATAAGGATTATTTTAGTAAGGTTGTTTGTACAGATCAACTTCAGCATTGATTTCCAGTCTCTGCTGATAAGGATGTTCTCTTCCTTGTACAACAGGAAGGGCACCTTTCTCATAGTAAATTTTATAGCCTGTTTTTTAGATGGAAAAAAGGAGTTCAGAAAGCCCTTCCTGCATCTGCTGTTTCTCAAGTGCCTTCAGCTCAAAATGGTCACTATGCCACGGTAGTATATTTTTAGGTGGCAAGTCCTGAACTCCTTCAATGCAAACAAGTGGAAGCCATAGCACTCTCTTTTCTAGAGAAAATATAAAATCCTCTGGTCATTGGTAAAGGTTTTTCATGCAACAGATGTTTATTGAACAATGTGCAGGATGATAGTATAACCTTGAACAAGACAGACATAATCTCTAACCTCATAAAGTAGGCAGTCTTGCAGGGGAAACATACAATTGCATAAGCAATTCCAGTTATCTCTGATGGCACTTATGATAGAGGTTGTCACAGCTTAAAACCGAAAGTGTGAGCTGGTGTAGGAGTTGGAAATGTTTAGGGGATTCTAACACGCTTTAAGCTGAGACCTAAGGAACAATAGCAGCCATTTAGGGAACAAGGTAGGAAGATGGTTCCAGGAAAGAATATCATGTGCAAAGATCAAGGGAGAGAGAGAGAGAGCGTGGTAAGGAATGAACTGAAAGATAAACAACGTGGTTGGAATAAAAGAAAGAGGAGGGAGGCTGGTATGAAATGAGCCTGAAGAGACAGGGCAGTTTCTAGACATTGGATATTCCCCTAGGAACAATAGGAAATCACCAAAAGTGCTTAAGTGAATAGTCATCTTTGAGCATTTAAAATAGCACTTTAAATTAGCATAAATCTAAGAACTTGGATACTCGCAGAAAGTACAGGTATCAAAAAGATTAATAAATGTATTACCATCAGATCCATGGCGTCTGATCTCATGTTCACTGTGACTGTACCTGTAGTGGGGCCATGGGGCAAGAAGCCTGTTCAGCTTGCACTTTCAAAGATCTCCAGGGCATTAAAAAATAAAGATATGCCTAAACATGGTTATCAAAAAAATGTGTTTTATTTGAGTTGTTTTCATTTAACAAATTAATACTTGTATAACACAAAAGACAGAAGGCATATTATTTGCTCTACACTATATATTTTGCCAAGTTAATGTAAAATATTAATTTGTCATGTCCTAGAAGCACTGTGGCATGGTAATGAGACATATGTTCCATATTTTACAACATATTTTTTCTATCCTGTCATGTTTCTCTGTGCTAGTATGTATGACCTCATTTGGGGATTATGCTGAAAGTCTAAATTTGAGCCATGTTGACTGTGAGGGAGGCCTAGTCGAATGGCCTCCTGCCTCCATGGAGAGAAACACTGGCGATGTGGATGAGGCAGTGTTACAGGCAGCAACGTTTACTCATGGGTGCACAGGAGGTCAAACACATTATCCCTTGACCTGCAGGCTGAAAGCCAGTCTTGTCTGGCTGGTCCTGCTGTTCCTAAGCAATCCACAGCTGGATGACTCATTTAGGATGGCACTTTAGTGTTTTTAAAGCATTCTTTCTGTTTAGCTCACTTATTTCTATCCCACTTAATACAACCTCTAGACACTGCTTGAGCATCCTGCTATATATACTGTGCATATTGGTCCAAGAAGAGTTAAATTATGGGGCAATGCCTAAACATCAATGGCTTATAAGCACTGGCTGATGATCTTGTCTTGATAAGTGGTGCGTGTGAGAATGGCTAAGCAGTCAGATATGACATCTAAGGCACAGTACAGGTCATAAAACTGTAAAAAATACATTTTTGAAAGACCCAGCCCCAACTCATGATTTTTAAAACGAAAATCTTTCATTATGAAATACTTCAGTGAAGTCCCATGTAATTCTTATGTGACTTAGTGTGTTAGTGTCAGTGCTGCGACTGGGATACTGTACTCCAGAGGTCCAGGTATCACTTTCTGTGCCATCACTTTCTCTTGTATCTTTTTCTTATTAAACAAAGAAACAAAAAGCAAAGCAAAATGTCCCAAGATTGAACACGATCACCATATCCTAGTAAAGGGCTGGCAAATCAGAGCCTGCAGGATAAATCTGGCCCACCATCTGCTTTTATAAATAAAGTTTATTGGAACACAGTCACTCTCATTTTTAAAGAATTGCCTCTGGCTGCTTTCACATAACAATGGCAAGGTTTAGTAGTTAGACAGAGACCTTATGACTCACAAAGCCTAAAATATTTACTATCTGGCTCTTTCCAGAAAATGTTTGCTGACCCTGATCTAGCGCAAATAAAATTGGTTTGGAAGTATAATTGTGATTTATTTAATTTTCCTTATTTGTCTGATTTTAGGTTACTTTAGAGCACTTTGCAAAATAGCAATTGGTGAGAGCAAGCATACTGAATAGGAGAGGATAACGACACTGGGATTTTAAACCTGCTGTCAATGAGCCACACAGAGTGGATGTTTCACCTGTTATGCACTGAGCATTGACTATACTAAGGTGGGAATAGCTACAACAGCAAAAGTTTCTATCTTAGCACATGTACATAACTACCCCCAAAAGCTACCCTTTTGGTAATTGAGCCTTTACAATGAGCCGTGCTATATTGAACACTTAACAAATATTTCATTGAACATATAGAACTCCTACAAAGTGGGGTTTAGTATCTTCATTTCTTATAAGAAAACTACATCTCAGAGAATTCAAGTCACTTGCCCAAGTTCACCCATCAATTAAGTGTCAGAGTCAGGATCCACAGTAGACTGGTCCAGCTCTAAGGTCATGGTTCCTAACCTCCATCACCCCCAAAAGCACACTGTGGCAGTCTGCATCAGCCTCTGCAAACTGCTCAGCCACCATCAGATATGGCAGTGCAGTGATGGAAGATTTTTTCTGATCAAGGGGGAACCCAGAGCATTTCTGTTGATGCTTTGCTTATTCTTCCCACTTTGACCCCAATTTGGGAATGCAGGAAACCAGAACTATGCCAGTGCCTACAGGTTCAGGGAGAAAACAAGAGGAAGTTCCAGAAATCAAGACTACATAAACCAGCAAAGGTAGGTTCCAGGATTCCTTTCCTGTCCACCTCCAAGGCACTGCAGGCAGCCACACCCCTAATTCAATCAAACTGTGACCCCGCTGCTTTGGCATTCACTTTAACCAGATTTTTTTATATTAATTTAATATTATTTTATTTTAAGTTCTGAGATACATGTGCAGGACGTGCAGGTTTGTTACATAGGTTAACGTGTGCCATGGAGGCTTGCTGCATCTATCAACCCTTCACCTAGGTATTAAGCCCCGCCACTTCAAACAAATTTTACCTTGCAAGAAGATGGGAATCAGGCAGGCCTGACATGAGGGCTCCGGGTGCTGCATCCCCCTCCAGAGGAAGTGCTTCCCCTACAGGTAGAAGGCAGCAGTTACTGGGAAGCAAATTAGCCATCATGGAATTTCAGTGATTTGCTCCCAAGGACTTAGATCTCTTTCCTCCAGAATATTAAAATTTAGGCAAACTCATATAATTAAATGATTATTAATAACTTAGAAAATATGAAATCTCTCAATTAATTTAGATTTTTTTAAGAGCCACATACATTTTACCCACCTTTTCCCCCAATATATATCATTACTAAATTTCACAGCCACTTTAAAGTACAGCAGTCGCGCTCCTTCTTTCATGCCCTTTAATACCATATATTACCAGTTTTCATGCCAATTACCTGTCATAAGAGCCTTACCCTTGTCAAATTTGGAAAGGGATGTTTCTTCAACTAGGAAAATATTTTTCTCTGTTTTAGCTCTAGACATCTGAACCAAAAGAAAAAACTATATAGCCTTCAGTGATGAAAAGCATGGTGTGCAAATCGACTCTCTGGGTTCCTGTGGAGAGATTCACATCCCACATAAATAACTCTTCAGGCCCCCTGCTCAGGACTTCTCAGGCAAAGTCTCTTCTAGGCAGGTAGGAGCTGAGATGAGACAAAAGCAGCTGTGTGCAGTGTAG
Source organism: Piliocolobus tephrosceles (assembly GCF_002776525.5). NCBI lineage: Eukaryota > Metazoa > Chordata > Mammalia > Primates > Cercopithecidae > Piliocolobus > Piliocolobus tephrosceles. The sequence goes on along the minus strand of NC_045444.1, from coordinate 24,433,376 downwards.
CTTCAAAAGGCAAGGAGATAACTAGACAGATCTGCCTCCAGGCAGGTCCTCCGCAGGAGAAAGCTTACCAGGCAGGCAACCCTTCTTGCCTGCCTAGAAAATAAGGCAGAAGCCACAGGGGCTGAAGCTCCTAGTCAGGAAACTTCCTCAGCACGTCCTGGAAGGCAGGTCAGCGTGAGGCAGGCAGGGCCACTGGACATGGAGCTAAACTGTAGAAGCCCACCCTTAGGCTCCTCTCAACATGCTGTCAGCGTAACGATGTTTCTAGAAGAAGAAGGATTTCTTCTAATGAAGTGCTGATTTAGACTCTGAGGCAATTGCTGACCTATCTTGCTCTGAAAAGATAAAAGGAAGAAAGTAATGTGTTTGTTGCTTGGGCAAGGTGTAAATGCAGCTGATAGATCTCTGTGCATGTGCATGTATTGATGAGAGTTTTGTTTGCATGCACAGTTGTATCATCTGTATGTAACCCAGTTAATGATTCTTACCATCTTATCTTGAGTTCACAACCTATGATTTCAGGTGAATTTCTTTTTAGGGAGGACACAGCAATCAAATATGAGAAAGAAAGCACATAGCTTGCAGGATATTTAAAATAACCACAATAACAACAAATTTTATATTCCTGAATTTCAGCAGGTGAAATGGATCAGGGATAGCAGTGATTATAAGAGATCCTAAGTCTGTCTTGTAAACCCTATTTGGAATTGCCCGTTGGTTAGCTTATTCTGTGAAGTGAATTTAGAAATTAGGAAGTCTCAAATAAACAGACCATGAAAGAGCTGGTTAGATAATTATGACTGACTTAATGCCAATGAGGTAGACATGATAAAGACCGAATCAATGGCCTGGTGCCATGTTGCTCTAAATCTCATGTCTTTAAAACAAACTGGGAAATGTAAATTTGACCACACTAAATGGTGTCTTTTACGGGAGCTTTTGCCTACCTGGACGACAGACTTTCCTGAGGCTAATGGAGTCCAAGCCCTCTAAATGCTAGTAATGTCCCAAATCTGGACCTACGTACACCTTCGCTAGAAGCAACAACTTTTTCTAAGAGTTTGTCTCTGACTCTCAGTCCAGGAGGAGGCTGCTTCTAATAGAGACTACTTGATCCTAGGTTAAGCCCTCAGACAGAGGCTTGGCATTCACTAGATGGTCTCCCTCCTCAGACATATGAGTAAGATGCTCAAACACCCAGGATAAAATCAAGTATGAGAAGAGAGAAGTATCAAGAGGTCAATAAAGACAGGAATGTTCTTTGTAGCCTAACTGTGCCTAATAGAAATTTCTCCCAATGTGTGTAACAAAATATTGTATAAATAAATAATGATCACACACACACACACACACACACACAACAGATCATCTGGTGTGTAAGCATGAAAATATGAGAAAAGATTACAAAGAGTATGTAGTTCACACAATTAAAGGCTGAATTATAGAGATGGTAGCATAGAAAAAGGCACTGATTCTAAAGGCATATACGCCAAATAACTCCTCTTGCATTATGAGTACATCATTCATTCACCTACCCATCCAAGACGTGCTTATTGAGCATAAAGTAACTGTTAGACACATTCTCAGTACTGGGAATATGGTGAACTAGACAATTAGACAGAATGCACAATCCTAAGGCATATACATTTTAGTAGAGGAGACAGACGAAAACATATTTATGTATATGCAATAAAAGATCAGATAGCGATAGGACCTTTGAGGTGAAATAAATTCAGGATAAGGGTTAAACAGGAGTATGAAGAGGTGACTTTGGTACATAGAAGCTCTTTTACATTGGGGTTAGGAGGGCCTTTCTGGATGTCACTGTAGAATAAGTCCAGTGAACATCTGGAGAAAGATGGTCCCTTGAAGTAAGAATAATGAGGGCCAAACTCAAAGAGATTGACAAGCTTTGGTTGCTAAGGGGAACAGGAAACAAGCCAGCATGAGCAAAGTAATGTGGTAGAAGCTGAAACAAGACAGATGGGCAGGGGACAGCCCTGTGAGGCTTTGGAGGCCATGGTAAGAAGTTTGGATTTTTAAAATGCATAAACAGAAATCACTGGAGGGTGTAGAGCAAGGCATGGCATGATCTGAGATTTGTCTTTAAAAGATTATTTCATCTCCTGTATTGGAAACAGACTATATCCCAGAAAGCACAGAAACAGAGAGATCAGTTAAGATGCTATTAGAGTGACCCTGGAAGGAGATAGTGATGGATCAAAATAGGGTGACAGTGGAGGAGGGAATGGGAAATAGTCAGATTTGGGTTATGACTTTAACTTCCTCAGGACCTGGGAAAACTAATGACCATTATATTTAAAAATTGCTATGCAGGCCGGGCATGGTGGCTCACGCCTGTAATCCCTGCACTTTGGGAGGCCAAGGCAGGCGGATCACGAGGTCAGGAGATCAATACCATCCTGGCTAACATGGTGAAACCCCGTCTCTACCAAAAATACCAAAAAATTAGCCAGCTGTGGTGGCGGGCACCTGCAGTCCCAGCTACTTGAGAGGTTGAGGCAGGAGAATGGCATGAACCCGGGAGGCGGCGCTTGCAGTGAGCAGAGATCACGTCACTGCACTCTAGCCTGGGTGACAGAGTGAGACTCCATCTCAAAAACAACAACAACAATAATTAATAATAATAATAATAATAATAATAATAATAATTGCTATGCAAATGACGTCAGCACAGGCCTTTATAGCCCATCAATTACCTTGGTGCTTTGAAGTCACATTTTCCCTGGATCTAGGTTCACCAGCTTGTCTGATGGTAGGACAAGGCTTCAGCACACATGCTCCCTTGGAGCATCTGATTCTGTAACCTTGGTGGGGTCTATAAATCTGTTTAACAAGTTATCTAAGAGGCTTTGACAATAGGAAAGCTGGGGAGCACTGGCTTAATAACTGAATTTCTTCATGCTCCCAATGCTATAGTTAGCTCCACCTTTCAGTGTAAAATTTAGTCCTCATGACTGTAGGTACTGGGGATATCACCAAAGTCATTGCTTCCAATTCCAGATGAAGTTCAGAATCACACAATGGCCTTGATAAAAATGCTTTTGGCCAATAGATCAGAAATAGGCACGTATTCTCACTGCTCCTAGATTTCTTCTGTTTCTACTTGCTACCATACTAGTTCAGATTATTAATTGTATTTTTTTAATTCTATAAGGAACTCTGATACTAAGTTAAACTTCACAGCACCTAGTATTAAAGATGCTTCTCCCTTGCTTACAAACTTTCCCTGGATCACATTTTTCTATAAATTTCCAAATTGTGGGTTTGGCATTCAAGACACCTGCTGTGATTGGGCTCCTGCTTAACTTCATAGTGTTCTCCATTCCTAGACCCTTAAGAATCCCCATGTTCTGACCATTTTGTCAATCAACAACAAGGACCTCACATTTGTAGTTGTCTGTTCCTGTCATTCTTTCCTTCTTTCTAGAATTCTGCTTATCAAAATTTTACCCCTTCTTCAGAGCCAAGCATGGGCCACTGTACTCTACTACCCATCTGATATGGTTTGGCTCTGTGTCCTCACTCAAATATCATCTTGTAGCTCCCATAATTCCTACGTGTTGTGAGAGACATCCAGTGGGAGATAATTGAATTGTGGGTGTGCGTCTTTCTTATGCTGTTCTCAGATAATGAATAGGTCCCATGAGATCTGATGGTTTATTATTATTATTATCATACTTTAAGTTCTGGGATACATGTGCAGAATGTGCAGGTTTGTTACATAGGTACACACGTGCCATGGTATTTTGCTGCACCCCTCAACTTGTCATCTACATTAGGTATTCCTAATGCTATTCATCCCCTAGCCCCTCACCCCTGGACTGGTCCCAGTGTGTGATGTTCCCCTCCCTGGGTCCATGTGTTCTCATTGTTTAACTCCCACTTATGAGTGAGAACATGTGGTGTTTGGTTTTCTGTTCTTGTGTCAGTTTGCTGAGAATGATGGTTTCCAGCTTCATCCATTTCCCTGCAAAGGACATGAACTCATCCTTTTTTATGGCTGCATAGTATTCTGTGGTGTATATGTGCCACATTTGATGGTTCTAAAAATGGGAAATGCCCTGCACAACTCTCTCTTCACCTGTTGCCATCCATGTAAGATGTGGTGTTGAGCCTCTGAGTGCACAGAAGTCAAGAATTGAGGTTTGGAAACAACCTAGATTTCAGAAGATGTATGGAAAAGCATGGAGGCCCAGGCAGAAGATTGATGAAGGGGCAAGGTCCTCATGGAGGATCTCTGCTAAGACAGTGCAGAAGGGAAATGTGGGATGGGAGCCCCCACACAGAGTCCCTACTGGGCCACTGCCTAGTGGAGCTGTGAGAAGAGGCCTCCATCCTCCAGAAACCCAGAATGGTAGATCCACTGACGGCTCTCACTGTGTGCCTGGAAAAGTCACAGACACTCAATGCCAGCCCATGAAAGCAGCTGGGAGGGAGGCTGTCCCTGAAAAGCCACAGGGGTGAAGCTGCCCAAGACTATGGGAACCTACCTCTTGTATCAGTGTGACTTGGATGTGAGACATGGAGTCAAAGGAGATCATTTTGGAGCTTTAAGATTTGACTGTCCCACTGGATTTTGGACTAGTGTGGGGCCTATAGCCCCTTTGTTTTGACCAATTTCTCCCATTTGGAATGGCTGTATTTACCCAATGCCTGTACTCCCTTTGTATCTAGGAAGTAACTAACTTGCTTTTGATTTTACAGACTCATGGGCAGAAGGGTCTTGGATGAGACTTTGGCCCGTGGGCTTTTGAGTTAATGCTGAAATGAGTTGAGATTTTGGGGGACTGTTGGGGAGGCATGATTGGTTTTGAAATGTGAAGATATGAGATTTGGGAGGGGCCAGGGGTGAAATGATATGGTTTGACTCTGTGTGCCCACCCAAATCTCATCTTGTAGCTTCCATACCATGTGCTGTGAGAGGGACACAGTAAGAAGTGATTGGATTATGGGGCCAGGTCTTTACCATGCTGTTCTCATAATAGTGAATGGGTCTCACAAAATCTGATGGTTTTAAAAACGGGAGTTGCCCTACACAAGCTCTCTCTTTGCCTACTGCCATCCATGTAAGATGTGACTTGCTCCTCTTTGCCTCCACCTTGATTGTGAGGCTTCTGCAGTCACATGGAACTGTAAGTCCAATTAAACCTCTTCCTTGTGTAAATTGTCCAGTCTCAGGTACGTCTTTATTAGCAGCATGAAAACAGTCTAATATACCATCTCTAAATTCTTCAGCCAGAAGGGACTCCCCCTTTGTGTCATTCTTAATGAAATGACCATCTTGGCCACTTCTATGGTTTATAAGGCCCTATATTGTAGCTGTGTGCTTAATTTATATTGCTGATTGATGGTAAGTACTTTTTTTCCACCAGGGTCTACCATGTCTGATATATGTTAATGTGTATTATTCAGTTTGCTTTATATATTTGCATTTGTTTGATTTTCCATGATGTTATCAGAAGCATGAAGGAGCCATCTAAAACGAAAACCCAAAATCTTTTACACGCTTTATGTCACTTACAGAATATATCTCTCTTCCTAAGCCTGGCATGGAATGTGCATGCAAATTGAATCCTGCCTACCTCTCCAGTCTTATCTCTTTTTACTCATCTCCTTGTATTTGATATTGTAGCAAAATCAAACTGTTTTGTTTCAGTACATGAAAAAGACTGTTATTTGTGCTCCAGCTATGTGACTTCTTTCATGAAATTTCCTTTACCCTACTTCATCCTGCTAATGCCTTTTCATTCTGCAGTACTCAGTTCAGTGGACACTTCCTCCAGTAAGCCTCCCTCCTCACCAAATTTGTGTCTTGTGCCACCAGTTAGAAGATCTCCTTATTTCTGACATAATTTAAGAAGAACCATGCATTGAAATTGCCTTTTTATTAGTTTCCCTGTCAATCAACTGTAAGCTTCTTAAAACCAAGAAATCTGTCCAATTGTATTTTAATTTCCATTGTCTGCAGAAATCTGGCTCTGAGAAATGAATATGTCATTGCGCAAACATGCATTCAAAGTATGACTATAAAAAAATAAACACACTGACAATGTTTCCTGAGTTTGTTTACACCTTTCCTATTGCCCGTGTGATTCTGATGTACCTCCAGGGTAAGATTCATGGCCTTAGACCCAATGTAATTGGTACTAAGTAAAAATCAACTGAGCTGTCTGCCCTGTGCAGCACAGACCATCAATTCTAACAAGAAAATATGTCTAACCCTTTGAGTTTAGTCAAAATTAAAATTAAAGATGGAAGCAACTTTGTTAATAGTTTAGAGGTATGAAATGCTCTAAAACAAAGTTGTCTGGACTAAATTGTCCCTATGTTCTCTGTAGATGGATGTAACTCACTGAAAAATTAATCCTATTTTTATTTTCTCAGCCTCAACAGGACACAGCTGCACTGATGTTAGTCTCAATTGATGGAGCAAAGAAGCCTCATCTTTATTCAGTGTAAAGCGGCTGCCAAGAGAAATGGCCTTTGAGAGGGGTAATAAGTTCATGAATATCACCTGTGTCGTGCAAAATAATATTTGATTTTTTTGAAAGTTTAAATTGATTGGAAAGAACATATGAATTAAGTGCTATCTCATGAGTGAAAAGTTTTGTTGCAGGGTGACGGAGTGCGCCATCAAGGTGATGCATTTCAAACATTACCTTCCTGTGACACAAGGGAATCAAGGACCAAATGGAACAGAGGAAATTATGACCCACTGGCCAGGGTGGATTTGTAACATAGGAATGCCACACCAATATCCTGCATTCCTACTTCACAGAATAAGACTTTCAGCAAATAAAACAAATGCTGAAGCAGAGTTTTTGTCTGTGTATGACTATACTCCACAAAATTAGGCCATGCTGGAAATTCATTATATATTTAGGGAACTATTCTCAAGGGAAAAATATTATTATAGACTAGTAACCTAATAATTGAACATATGTACACACACACATACACTCACACACACACACACGGTCTTTTGCTCTGCCCTTCCAAAAATGTCTCACCTTTCTTTTATATTTTCAAATTCTCATAAATTTCTCCCTTTCTTTCTATTCTATTTGATTCAAGAGCTTCTTATTTGACTGTTAACAAAACCCTTGTGTTGTATTCCTCAGGAAGCTCATTCTTTCAGCTCTTGTCTGTCAAAGAGGTGGCATATGTTCCATTTAATGGAATTGCTACCAAGGGTAGGTAAAACAGTCTCCAAGAATTACGAAGCCATTCTCCTTAGACTCGTTAAGATTTGACCTTTTGGTAAAAGATAGTGTTTACTTAAAGGTGACATTATATGAGAACTTGGGAATGAAATGTTGACTTCTTTCACCTGGGAAAAATGTGCAATAAAAATATAAGCACTAGCAAAGCCCTCAATACATGTATATATGCCAGGGAGTGTTACAAGTAATTGACATGTATCTATTAATTTGCTTTTTGTACCCACCCTTTAAAGTTGTTTTAAAATGCCATTAAAATAAAACAAAACATTTACTGTAGCCTTAAAATTCTGTTAAAAATAAAACAGAGAAATTGCAGAGCTGGAACACCCAGCTAATAAGTGAAAGAGCCAGGATTTGGACCCAGAAAATCTGGCTTTGCAGTCCTGATTTCACCTATTAGGTATATTATGTTAAACTTCAGCAAGAGAGATTTTGATTAGGCAATGAAAAGACTCATAGACCTTGGGGAAATGTCCAGCTGAGGTGGTAATTTTTCTGATTTAAGGAGTCTAAAAAACTGCATATGATTCTCTTTCTGATGTAATTATAATATAGTCCATTCTCTCAGCAGGTAATTATACTGGTTATTTCACTGGGTCCTCTCCACTACATTATGACAAGTAGTAGCACAAGTCACAATATTCTTTTCAGCTCTATCTCTCACTTCAACACTAGTTCTATTTCCAGCATCAATTCTGGCTGTATTGACTTTCATCACAAACATATTTAGCTTCGTTAATAAACTTGAGACCTTTTTGTTACCCTCCCCTGGTTCTCTGCACAATGCAGGCAAGATATCTCTACAAAATTTTGTACTTTTTAGTTACAAAGAAGTTCAAAATTTACTTTCTCAGGTATGCAGAGCAAGGTTTTTCAATATTCAATATTACTCTCAATAAGGCTACCATATGCATCAAAAAGGGGAATCCTGAGTTAGATCAATTTAACAGAACTGAGGACAGTGCAAAAGACATTAAACGCAGGGTTAAGTAAATTCTTATTAAAGGTAGTTCATTGATTCACTTTGTATAAGTACCAAAAACTCTTTTACAGAAATCAAAAATTACTCCTTTAACCTTGGTACATTTCCTGTAAATATATGCCTTGGGCACTAGGCAAGAAGGTATGGAAGGATAAGCTCTGGCTTTTCCTACTGGTAATAGAAAAACAGCTCAAAAAGCAGATATTTTTTTCAGGTCATACTAAAAATAATAGATAAATAACATAGAAATGACTAGATAAATATGCATAGCTACACTGTGAGGGGCCCAAATAAATAAGCAAATACCACTCAATCAATAAAAGTTTGGTCAGAAAAAGGATCCAAGAGGAAATATGGTAAAGGATAAGGCAGTACTAAAGGAGACTGTAGGCCATAGGGGAAAACTGGCCCATGTGGAAGGGTGAAATGTCCTTCCCACCTTCACCCCTCATATCACAAAAAAAAAAAAAGTCCAGGTGTTGGGACGGAACAATTGATTACAGTGTCTTTTGTTATCAAGCTTATAGAGGGACACTTTATTCTGTAACCCATGGTCTGGAGGTCATATATTAGCGGAAGATGGTTGGAACAAAGAAGAAAGAAGAGGATTCTAAGGGCTCACCTGTGGAATGATAATGAGGATCTTCCAACAGGTCAGAGCAATGAGGCCATATCCTCTCATACAGTGCAAAAGGGAGCCACAGCGACACAGCACATCACACAACATGGTTTTGCATGGCTTCTATCTCTTTGCAATTTGAATGTATCACCAGAGAACTTAAGCAAAAATAGGCCTGAATTTATTTGTAATCTTTGTGCATTCACCTCGGTGGGAATAATGGAGAAGTTAATATATAGCATCAAAGAGGAGTAACATCCTGTCATCCTCTCCAACTCTGTCCTTGTCACCCCAACAGCAGGTAAATATCCCGTAACTGTGAAATACAGAGCAGAAAAGTTTTTGTTGCCTCCCCAGAAAATAATGTGAGACACATTTTGTGGTCCAATGAAACAGTCTCTCATAGGATTTATAATTAAATCAAACTGCCAAAGAAATGTCTGTACTCTTATGTTCATTGAAGCATTATTTACAACAGCCAAGATATGGAATCAAACTAAGTGTCTCTCCACATAAGAATGGATAAAGAAAATGTAGTGTATACGTACACAATAGAACAGTATTCAGCCTTCAAAAAAGAAGGAAATTCTGTCATTTGCAACAACATGGATAAACCTGGAGGATATTTATGTTAATCACAATAAGCCAGGGACAAAAAGACAAATACCACATAATCTCACTTATATGTGGACTTTTTAAAAGTTGAATTCATAGCAGCAGAGAGTACAATGGTGGTTACCTGGAGCTGGGTAGGGGATGGGGAGTGAGTGAGAGAGATGTTGGTCAAAAGATAAAAAATTTCAGTTTGATAGGAGGAATAAGTGGTGATTATAGTTAACAACATTCTTAAAAACAGCTAACAGAGTAGGTTTTGTTTTCTACCACGAAAAAAGATACATAATGTGAGATAATACATATGTTAATTAGCTGTGTTTAGCCAATTCACAATGTTTGCATAATTCAAAATATGTTGTACATGGTAAAGACAAACATTTTTACATTAATTAATTTTATACCATAATCTTTTAAAAAAAAGTATTTACAATTGAATCCTTTAATGTTTAAGACTGAGGCAAGAGTAAACAACTGCTGGAACTGCTTTGCTCAATGTTTCCTAAGTGCACATGGCCTACTTCTCATGCTTCCCAGTCATTTAGTCTCCATTTACTTCTTCACCTCAAGATATTTATTTAATTGGTACATTGGCTTTCATTACCACTTTGAACACTTTTCTCTGACTCTCCACAAGTAATGACATTTACAACTGCAGCAGCTCATTCCTTTCCTGATCTTCCTTGCAGAGAAATAATTCAATCTTTTCCTGCCATCAAACAAAGCCTGAATCTTGGCAGTTTATGATTATGCACTCTAATCATCATATTGTCAAAAATAAGAAGCAAATCACTACAAAATGTCTCAATGTCTGTGTGGTAGAGTCAGATCTAGCACCCTTTTTTCAGGGTCTATATTCATTCTTTTTTCAGGTTACACTAGACATGGAACACAATAAATTCATGGTAGTGTCTTCTAATCCAAAAGTCTCTGGCTCATGTCTCACGAGGAGTACAATCACAATGGCATACAGTTCTTCTATTTTTTACGTGAAAAAATTGGCGACTAGTTTGAGATATCAAACTCAAAATGGTTCATTTGTTCTGAATGAATTTCTCAGAACATATCCCCATCATTGGGCAATGCATGACTGTAGATAACTATTTGTTAAGCCTTTTACGTAAACTCTTTCTCCACTCAAGATAAGTTCCTTCTTCATTAGACACTGCTATACGTTAAAATGTAGGGATAAATTCATTATTCAACTGAAATTTTAGGAATCATTAAGCTAGGATCAGACAAAACTCGATACTGTGACTTTTAAAATTTTATGGACATTCTATGTGCAGGTACAATATTAACGGCCCATGTTTTGTAAGCTGACTCTCTCTCAGTTTCAAAGTTTTATGGGCTTCCACTCCTGCAACCTCATAGTACACTTCAGTCTTTAGTTTTCTTTATACATAATGTCCAGGTTTCCATAAAAAAAAAAAAGTTACAAGATATGTAAAGAAACAATAAAATGTGTTCTAGGCCAATAATCAAGAGGAAAATCAGTTAATAAAAATAGATACACAGTTTGGATGCCAGAACTATAAAATAAGAACATAGAAATGACTGACAAACTTGTATGGAAATCTATACAAAATGATAAGTATAATGAGCAAAGCAATTTAAGAGAGATTTGCAAACTATAAAAGAAAACCAAAATAGAATCCTGAAACTAAAAAATAGATACCTGAAATAAAGTATTCACTGAATGTGTTTATAAGCATATTGGACAAAAATAAACTTAAAACAGGACAGTAAAAATCACTCAAACTAAAGCACAGACAGAAAACTATTTAAAACAATGATTGAAGTGTAACAACAGTAAGTGGTCAAATATATAGTATTGCATTTTAGAAATAATGAAAAAATAGATAAAATAATGAAAGAATATAGAAATAGAAAATAGAATAAGAATAAGAAATGAAAAAATGTAGAAATAGAATATAGAAATAGAACGAATAAAAACGTTCTAAAAATTGATTATGAAAGTCAATTCAGAAGTTCAAAAAAGCCAGTAAACACCAAGTACGACAAATTGAAAACACACACACACACACACACACACACATCTAAGAGTATCAAAGTAAAATGGCTTTAAACAAAGATAAAGAAAAAACTCATAAAAATAGCTAAAGACAAGACAGACTAATACAGGGGATAAATTATAAAAGTGAGTGATGATTTCCCATCAGAGACAAGAGAGACAAGAAGATAATACAACAACATCTTAAAGGACCAAAAGAAGAAAATTATCAAATCAGAATTCTAAATACATGAAAACTGGGAGACTATTGCCAACATACATGCAACATTTAAAACATTCTAGGCAGGTTCTTCATGAAGAAGGGAAATTACACCAGATGGAAAATTGAATCTACAGGAAGGAATGCAAAATACCACAAAAGCTAAATATATGAAAACATATAAAACATTTTGTTTTTCACAGCTATAAATATTTTTGTTTCTCAAAGCTATAAATACTAAGTACCTATAATATCCTCAGCATTAATTTAGCATTGTATGAATGTGGGGAAAAATCAATAAATGGGAGAAATAAATGAGGAAATTGGAATGGAATAGTAAGACATTAACTACTGTTAAAGAAAATTTTTTTTTGTCACCCAGGCTGCTTCACCTTCCAGCCACTGTCCATGCCCAGGCCCCACCCCTCCTCCCTACGAGAAAACGTCACGAACTGTGTCAGTGTCCCCCATTGACTCTCCGGAGCCAGACACTCAGTTTTTGGCCTCTGCTGCAGCCCTCATACTGTTCCAAGAGTGGCAGCGGGAACTGAGAGGCCCCTCCTCAAGCCTGGGTCATGATGGAAGTCCCAGCCACAGGGAACCATGAGCTCAGTGGTCTTGGAACTGCTCACTAAGTCAGTCCTTCCTTAGTCTCAAAGTCAGTAGTGGAGTCACAAAGCCCATGTATTTTGCCATCTAGGCCTTCGCCTGGTCTGTGGACTTATACCTGTGTGCTTGGTTTACAGGTCCAGTGGTTCCTCAGTCCACGACAGATGAGAAGGAGCTATATTGAAGGGCAAAGAGGATCCGTCGTTTGAATTTTCCTGAGAGCCTGGCTTAGTGCTGGGCCTTCTCTTAAACCTCATAACAATGAGGTTAGTACTTTTAGTCCCTGTTTTACAGGGATTAGAATAGACTATTAAGGGGCAACTGAGAAATAACAGAGAAGTGACAGCCAGAGGTTGAGAGGGGCCAAAAACCATAAAAGCAGACAGTGATCTGCCACCACTTGGTAACCAGATGGTCCCTATCACAACCCTGGGTCAAAAAGAGAACAATTTGGCCTATAATGTTTATAACATTAAAAGAAAGCAGAAAGGTGGGTAAATAAAAATCTTGGTGCAAAAAAAGAAAAAAAAAAAAGTCTGCTCTTACCACTTCTGTTTATCATTATACCAGAGCAATAGATAAGAAAAAAAGGCATGAAGACTGGGAAGGAAGAAGCAAAAACTTTCATTCTTTGCATGTAGTTTGATTACATAGATATTCATAAAATATATATCAAATGGATTATCAGAATTAATAAACAAAATTAAAGAGATCAGAAACTGATAAATCCAAAAATTATTTACGGTTCTATATACTAATCACTTAAAAACTGGAAAATAAACTTTGTAAAAATGTCATTTAAAATTGAGCAAAATTTAAATACTATTTGTGATAACATCCTATTATTATTATAATATTGATAGAAATCTTTAATAATAGAACCTGTATGCTAAAATTACAAGAATATTGAGAGAAATTTAAGAAGACTTAAACAACTGAATTGAAATTCTCAGACAAATTAAGACAAATTAAGAATTTATTTGTCTCCAGGTAGCTATATAAACTCAGAAACAATGCCAGACAAAATCCTACAGAAATGTTTCTACAAAATGACTAGCTGATTAGAATTCATGTTTAGAAATTCCAAAAAACTTCCAGAGTTAAAATAATCTGGAAGAAGTTGATGAAGATACAGTAGCTTATTCTAAGACTTATTCTAAAGCTACAATAGTTTTAAAAAGTGGTATAGGCATACGAATAAAAAATAAATCAACCAAATAGAATATACTCTAGAACTAGGGCCACATACATAGGATCAATTGATTTGCAACAAAGCTCCAAGATAATCTTCAGGAAAAAAATATTTTTAACAAATGGTTCTAGAACAAGTGTATATTCATATGGGAAAACAATGAGCTTCACCCCCCCCCTATTTTATACTATACATGAAAATTATATCCCTGCCAAATGGATCAAAGACCTAAATGTAGACACTAAAAATGTAAATTTTCTAGAAGAAAATATAGGAAATTATCTTGTCTCTAAAAATTGCAAATATTTATTCAACAGAAAACACTAACCATATTGATAAATTTCATCAAAATTTAAAATTTTGTGCCTCAAAAGGCAAACCATTGTTTAGAATAAAACATTCTTAGTACATATGTACAACAAAGAACTTGTATCGAAAATATATATTTTGTAAATCTGCTAGACTTCAATAGTAAAAATAAACAACCAGTTTAAAAATGAGTGAAAGGCTTGGACAAATACTTCACTATAAAAATATTCAGATAGCCAATAAACATGTTAAAAGATGCTCAAACTCATTAGTCACTAGAAATACGAAAATTCAAACACCAAAAGAAAACTCCATGCATACTAAAAGAGCTAAAATTTGAGAGTGACAATGCGAAGTGCTAGAGCAGAGAAACAGTAAACTAGAGCTCTCCTGTGCTTCTGTAGACAATGTAAAACATACAACCACTTTGGGAAATGGTTTACTATTTTCTTAGAAAGTTAAACATATACTTGCTACATGAGCCAGTAATACTACCCCTAAGAATTTGATCTGGAGAAATGAAAACTTATGTTCACACAAAGATGTATACATAAATATTTATAGCAACTTTATTCATAACAGTCCCAAATTGGGGACAACTCAAATACCTATCAAGTAGTGAATGGCAAAACAAAACTAGTAAAATAAATAAATAAATAAATAAATAAATAAATAAATAAATAAATACATACATACATACATACATACCTATGGATAAATACAATAGTAGAGCTGTATCTCAAAAGCATTCTGTACAGTAAACAAAGCTTGATACAAGGGTACATATCATATAATTATTTTTAGTATTAAAATAGCTATGCATCGCTTTAATAACAAATCATTGTAACTGAGTTCAAAATAAAGGAAAGGAGTTGGTTTATTTAGCTTCCAATTTCTGGGAGACTCAAGAATTGTAAGTGCTCTGCACAATAAAAGAAAATAAGTCTGTGCTTACAGATCTTGTTCTGCCATATATGCCCTTTTTGTTACATGGAATGTACACATCAGGTTTTAAAAGGTACAACACTTCTATAACTGAGCATCACTTTCAGTAACTAAACAGGCAAAGAATTACACTGAACATCAGCATCTGACAGTATTTTTTGGGAAAAACGTGACTAAAACGGGTTTAAATGAACACTATTAAATCACATCTAATATTTGATGCTACATGACTCCATATAGTTATATGATACAATTATACAAATGTATTAACATCAAAGAATATAACAAAAATTCAGATAGCAAACAAATCCTATCTTTTTTTACAGAAAAATATTTTTGAAGCATGCATGTAACTGCCCATTCTTTTAAAGAAAATCTACTGCAAGCAAAATTATCAACCTCCAGAAAAATCACACATAGCATTACTAAGCATATCTTCAAAAAGTGTACAATATGCACACTTGGAAAATATAAAATTTAAAAAATTATAAGCAACAAGTGAGTTTCATACTTGCAAGAATGTAAAAAGAAGTCCCATTTTTAGCACTGTTGTATAAAGAATTGTCTTTTGCATCTAAAAGTTGTCCTCCTGTTGGGAACACACTTTACAAAAACACCATGTTTTTGAAGCAAGATTAGAGAGCAAGATAAGGCATCTTTTAAAGCCTTTTTAGAATTTATGTGTGTGAAAATTTAAGTTCAGTGAAAAGCATTTCCCACGGTCTTCAAATGTGCACCGAAACAGCTTCTCTCCAGTGTGAACCAGTTGGTGTGGTTTTAGTTTTGAGCTCTCAACAAAAGCTCTTCTACATTCTGTGCAGAAGTGGACTCCATGACGGTAGGTGTGCAGAATGTTTTCTCATGGCAGTTATCCTTAAACATCTTTGTGCAGCCTTGGCGAGGGCCAGCAATTGTTCATGGAGCATCATCTTTTAAATTTTTCTTGGCTTCATTCTGGCGAATTCTGCAGTTGTTTGGGATCTGAGAGGTCAATGCCAGGTATTCCTCCAGGAGGAAGTTTCTTTCCTGTCATATACTCTGATAATCAGAAGGTGAGTTCTCTCCAGTGAACTGTTTCTCAACCACTATTTTATGGTTAATATCTTTTTGTTTTCATCTGAGTACCACATGGTGACAGAGAACTCGCCCTCCAGGTTCCTGATCTGCACCCGCTTGTGCCCTCACTTCTTGTTGCCCAAGATGGTGCCATATCCACCCTTGCCAACCTCCACCATGGTGACCAGGGCCTGCTCGAGGTAGTGGTGGTGGTCGCCGCTGGCCAGCTCTGGCACCAGGATGAGTATCTGGTTCCCCATCCAATTCATCACCACCCGCCACCTCCTGGCATGCCTGCACCAGGATCACCTCCTGGTCGTGGTGCACCTGGGTGAGGTTGTCGTGAGGAATGGCTGCAGCAGATCCTGGCCAAATGGTGTGGCGAGGGGGTGTGGTGGTGGTGGTGGTGGTGGTGGTGGCTGGCCTGCCTATGGCCACCCCTGCCACCGTCTTCATTGTCATTGTCCTCCTCCTCGCCCACCATCATGGTCTCAATAGTCTTCACCAGGATAGTGTCCACTTTGGTCTAGCACAGCTCCAGGATCTCAGCCAGCATCTCCGAGCCATCTGTGCCCATGCAGAGGGCGTTGTCCAGTGGCCTGGGCTCCTCAGCTGTGGTGGCAGGCAAGGAGGTGGCCAACTGTGAGGAAGGAAGCTTAATTTTTATAAAGATCTAGAACAGGAAAAGTGAAGTTATGGTAATAGTAATCAGACTGTCTCAGAACAGGGGATATGGTAATTTCCTGCAAAGAGGGATGCAAGAGACATTTTGAGATGATGGAAGTACTGTATGTCTTGAATAGGGTGCTAATAATGTGGGTGTACACATTTGTCAAAAGTCGTCGAGGGGTTCTCATATTCTGTGCATTTTACTATGTATAAATTATACTTCAATAAAGTGATTAAAAATTTGACATAGATAAATAGATCAAGCTATGAGTAGATATTCGTCATACAAATAGGCCCCAGGTCAATTCCCCAGATGTGTATACCTAAACTCTTTGGACCTTTTGCCTGGGGTCCTTGTTTTTCTCCAATGCTTTGTAAAGGCAATTTCCCATTCTGAGAGTGAACTAGGGAAAAATACTCTAATTGATTTGATCAGCAAACCCAAACTTTCCTCTATTTAAAGAGAAACCAATTTGAACATTCTGTAACTGCATGCAGATCCTGCCTTGCTTGAAGGGGTCTGCCTAGTAATGCCATAATACATAACTCTATTTCAAATGGGATTGAGGTTACTGAGGCAGAGCAGAAACATTTGCTATGCTTATTTGCATTAACCAATAGTTGGACTGGCCTTGGCGCTCAAAGCTATTTGTGGAAGGCTCTATGGTCTACTGAGCTGATGAAATGGCATGGCTTTCCGTATACATAGAGATAACATTTTGATAACTGTGATCACTAACAAATGCTGCTACAGAGAGATTTAGACAAGCATAGTCCTGATTAGAAGGGATTTATAATCTAGCATGGATAATATTGACATGGTTCAACATGTGGAGGATTTAAAACAGACAGAAAAAGATACCAATACACAAAATGACATATTTCATTTCTCTGTGTATCCAAATTCTGAGCCTTGTATGTGAGAGTCATTGGAAAACCCAAACAAAAACTTACTAAAAAGATTTAATTTCATTACCCTTTTATTCTTGATTTGTATGTACCTAGTAAAGACAAAGTATTGAATCAAAAATGGAATTAACATCAGAAATTTAAAAGATATCCAACAAGGTAGAATACAGTTGCAAAAAATGTTTTGGAAAAATTTCAACCCCTGGACATTGAACTACGACTTAACAAGTAACTGGCACCACTCCTCATCCTTTTGTCTATGTGTAGAGAGACCCCTCATTCTCATTGGAAATGTAGTGGAGGTCAACGTGTATGACTTTTTTGTTTTATGATGCACACCAGCATCATGGGAGTAGGTAAAGCATTGTGTCAAGCTCAGCTCAAAGAGGTCATCATCACAAAAGGTTACACACCTAATACATATCATTCACAAGTGCCCTCTGATTAGTTCTCCTCATGGTTCTCCCTAACATGACACATATAAAGAGAAATGAGGAGCTGCTATCTTAAAATTTGGAGGAAGGATGCCCAGAAATAAAACCTTTATTCTCAGTTTGGAGTTGTTGGTCTTTGAATCTCATCTGCTCTCATCCTCTTCCTTCACTCTCTGCTAGC
Organism: Piliocolobus tephrosceles; assembly: GCF_002776525.5. NCBI lineage: Eukaryota > Metazoa > Chordata > Mammalia > Primates > Cercopithecidae > Piliocolobus > Piliocolobus tephrosceles. The sequence goes on along the minus strand of NC_045444.1, from coordinate 24,415,378 downwards.
CACTGTGGCCCCTTGGAGTTCCTCAAACATTCCAAACAGGATCTCCATCTTCTCACAAGCTGGAATGTCTTTCTCCAGATAGTCACAAGATTTGGTCCCTCACTTCTTCCATCTTTGTTCAAGTGTCATCTTAGGGAGATAGGCTCCAAATATCCTATTACAAATTGCACAACCAACCAGAATCTCCCTAGCTCCTTCCTACTTGAATTTCTTTGTCTTTATCACCATGTCTCACCATCTCACTAACTAAACTCCATGAGTAGAGATGTTGGTTCTCCTTATTGCTGTTCCTCTAGCACCTAGAATTCGATCACTTTTATCATAGGCACTCTACAATTGCATATGAAGTGAGTTTTTCTACCAATGTGACCTGCCAATCTGAAGGTTTTTTAATAACATTCATTCTCTTTTAGGGTGTTGTTTTTTGTTTGTTTGTTTTTTTGATTTTGTTTTCACTTTTCTGGATGCCAATCTTTTTCTAATGTTTACCTGTATAGTCTGTCTTTTGTAAAGAAAAAGAAAACACTCTGGAAGTCAACAAAGAAAAAAAATCTTAAATAAAAAACTATTTTCTTTCATCTAAACTTTGAAATATTTTCATTAAAAAGTACTTTTTCTTTAAAAACAATGCCCAGTTTTTGTACAGAAAGGTTTGATGAGTAATTTTCAACTTGAGGTGACCTCTTTACACTTCTACCATGTTTTCATAGATCAAGATAGTTTTGATGACAATATGTCCAATGCTGTTATTTTAATAAAAATAAATCTTTATAGTCCTTATGCTTCAAAATACTGAAGTGTAACATTTGATCTTCACAGGTTTTATAATGAGAATGTTATCTGCATGTATAATCCTTCTGTTCTCAAGCAATATATACACACATTTTGTTTCCATTATATTATTTATCCTTTATTTTATTATTTAACTTTTGTGTTATCTTTTTATGTACTCTTTTAAGTATTTACATAATTCAGTACATTAGCTATCCTTGTTTTAAAATTATTTTTCCCTTTCCTCCTTTACTGATAACTTCTGTTTTTTGTAACTGTGGCTTTCCCATTCTTACTATTGTCTTCCCCAAATCTTGTATAACACTCTACTTACCATATTTTTTGATTAAACAAATGTGGTGGTATGATCTTTCCCACCCATAGAAACCATATATATAGCTCATGGTATCATTCCTTGTCTCAGTTCTATTTCCTGAAGCTTAGTAAAAACGTTTTAATCCCTAAGTCTATCAACTTCTAACCTGCAAGTAAAAACCTTCGAGAACATTTCTTACATAATACTACCCTGCTTTCCCATTTTAGATTATATCCTTTCCGTCTCATCCTATTTTAAGGTATAGGCTTATGCAAATGGATTTACTAAAAGGGTAGGATAATTTTTGGAAAGAAATATACAATAAGAAAGAAATAATATATTTTCTCTGACAATTTAAACCCCCAAATATAACTATTAATATAAAGAAACTTCTTACTGGCCATGGCTAGGTCTATTTCCTCTAGAGGTCAGTTTAGGAAGAATCTGTTGATGAATTTTGTCCCAATATTTTATAGGGTAGTAAGTGTCTTACCGAAACCTGGCCCAGTTCTCTGTTGTGTAAGTCAACTCAAAGGAACTATGTGCACAGCTGATCACAAATCAGATAAGACTATTGCATAAGTAAGTACTCCTGAGAGACTGAAGATCAGGTTTATCTTATTTAAACTTCCAGATCTTTGACATTGATTTTGGTACACTCAATACAAACTTATCAAGTGCCTGCTATTGGCCAGATACAGAGGTAGGCACTAAAAGTCCGATATGAATGAGACGAGGCCCCTGTTCTCAAGAAGCTGATGATGTAGGACAGCACGTGCTAACAAATGATTCCAACGTGGCCTGATATGTCCATTGGATACCAGCACAGGAGGGATCAGGTCAGAGTCAGAGGCATAAGGGAGAAGTCATAGAACAATAAACTAAATTGAAGAAACAAAAGGAAAGGGAGGTGTAAAAAAGAGAGTCAGCACTGGTAAATGCAGTTTCCCTTCTTATTTTCTTTTTCATTTTAATTATGTTTTACAGTGTTACTGAAAAACTTCTGTGCATGTGATTAAAAAAGTAGTAAATCAAAAGTACAGAAGACTATATGGAGAAATGTAAATGTCTCTCCTACCTTAAACTGCTAGTTCTTAGTCCTTCTCTATCTAGAAGCAAATTCTGTTACTGTTTTCATACATAAAATTTCAGAAATAGTCTGTGTACCTGTAAGTATATTTGCTTAAAAATGAAGCAAACAGCATTAAAAACATCACTTCTGGAAAAAGACTGTCTGGATGAGCATCCTAGTGCTATTGCTTACTACTTAGGTGACCTATTCAAGGAATGCAGCCTCTGTTTCCTCACTTGTAAAATGTAAATAATAATAATACTTACTTTATAGAGTGATCTGAGTATTAAATGAGTCAGTCCCCAGTAACTAGTCTCTTGAAAGAATATATTATTTGTACCTTGCTATTGTCATTTAATGGCATTTATTATATGTCAACCCATATAAAAGTATCTCGGTTTTCTCACTGATTTTTTTCCATCTTACAGGGTTTTTTACATCTCTATTTCTCTCTTTCAAAATGACTACCAATACTTTGAGTTGATCCATCTCCCTGTTTTCTTCATATTTTCAATAACTGAATGTCTTCTATTTTTATAGGTTTATATTTTGTTTTGTTGATACTTGTCTCAGCTTCTCTAGCTGATATTTTAATATTTGATATATTTATAATATTCTCTTGCTCTTCCAAGAGTATTTATTATACTCTTATTAGTAATATAACTTGCAAGCAGGCTTAGACTGTATATTAACATACATTTTTCTCTCAATCTACATTTCACTTCTCTCAAATGTGATATGTACGTGCTCTTGATACACACATGCTATAAGAGTCTAAACAAGGAGCTTTCTCTTCTACTATTTTTTAACCTGCACTTCTATTATATGTAGGATTCCAAAGACAGAATATTACTGCTAATAATTATAATTGATACTATATGAAAGTTTATGATATGGCTAGTTGGGATCCAGTCATTTTGAAATCAGAGGTAGCCAAAAACAAGATTATTAGTGTTACATATATAAAACAGGGTTCTCTGCAGACCCCAACCTGAGATTGAAGATTCTTAGAAATACAAGTTGTTGGCCGGGCGTGGTGGCTCAAGCCTGTAATCCCAGCACTTCGGGAGGCCGAGACGGGTGGATCACGAGGTCAGGAGTTCGAGACCATCCTGGCTAACACTGTTAAACCCCGTCTCTACTAAAAAATACAAAAAGCTAGCCGGGCGAGGTGGCTGGCGCCTGTAGTCCCAGCTACTCGGCAGGCTGAGGCAGGAGAATGGCGTAAACCCGGGAGGTGGAGCTTGCAGTGAGCTGAGATCCGGCCACTGCACTCCAGCCCCGGAGACAGAGCGAGACTCCGTCTCAAAAAAAAAAAAAAAAAAGAAGAAATGCAAGTTGCTCATTTGAGAAAAGAAGCACAGTATTTTTTTTCAAATTATACATTAAGTTCTGAGATATGCAGAATGTGCAGGTTTACATAGGTATACATGTGCCATGGTGGTTTGCTGCATCCATCAACCTGTCATCTCCATTAGGTATTTCTCCTAATGCTATCCCTCTCCTAACTCCCCATCCCACAACAGGCCCCAATGGGTGATGTTCCCCTCCCTATGCCCATATGTTCTCATTGTTCAATTCCAACTTATTGAGTGAGAACTTGCAGTGTGTGGTTTTCTGTTTCTGTGTCAGTTTGCTGAGAATGATGGTTTCCAGTTTCATCCATGTCCCTGCAAAGAACATGAACTCATCCTTTTTTACGGCTGCATAGATTCCATGGTGCATATGTGCCACATTTTCTTTATCCAGTCTAACATTGATAGGCATTTGGATCGGTTCCAAGTATGGCTATTGTGAATAGTGCTGCAATAAACATACGTGTGTATGTGTCTTTACAGCAGAATAATTTATAATCCTTTGAGTATGTACCCAGTAATGGGATTACTGGGTCAAATGATATTTCTAGTTCTAGATCCTTGAGGAACTGCCACACTGTCTTCCACAATGGTTGACCTAATTTACACTCCCACCAACAGTGTAAAATCGTTCCTATTTCTCCACATCCTCCCCAGTATCTGTTTTTTTCTCTCTTTTTAATGATCACCATTCTAACTGGCATGAGATGGTATCTCATTGTGGTTTAGATTTTCATTTCTCCAGTGACCGGTGATGATGAGCTTTTTTTCAGATGTTTGTTGGCCACATAAATGTCTTCTTTTGAAAAGTATCTGTTCATATTTTTTGCCCACTTTTTGATGAGGTTGTTTGTTTTATTCTTGTAAATTTGCTTAAGTTTGTAATATATTCAGATATTAGCCCTTTGTCTGATGGATAGATTGCAAAAATATTCTCCTATTCTGTAAATTGCCTGTTCACTCTGATGATGGTTTCTTTTGCTGAGCAGAAGCTCTTTATTTTAATTAGATCCCATTTGTCAATTTTGGCTTTTTGCAATTGCTTTTAGTGTTTTAGTCATGAAGTCTTTGCCCATGACTATGTATGGAATAATATTGCCTAGGTTTTTTTCTATAGTTTTTATTGTTTTAGGTCTTATTTTTAAATCTTTGAACCATCTTGAGTTAATGTTGGTATTAGGCATAAGAAAGGGGTCAAGTTTCAGTTTTCTGCCTATGGCTAGCCAGTTTTCCCAACACCATTTATTAAATAGGGAGTCCTGTCCCCATTGCTTGTTTTTGTCAGGTTTGTCAAAGATCAGATGGTTGTAGATGTGTGGTGTTATTTCTGAGACCTCTGTTCATTCCACTGGTTGTCTATATATCTGTTTTGGTACTAGTACCATGCTCTTTTGGTTACTGTAGCCTCATAGTATAGTTCAAAGTCAGGTAGCGTGATGCCTCCAGCTTTGTTCTTTTCTTTTCTTTTCTTTTTCTTTTTCTGGAGACAAAGTTTTGCTCTTGTTGCCCAGGCTAGAGTACAATGGCACGATCTCAGTTCACTGCAACCTCCGCCTCCCAGGTACAAGCTACTTGTCTCAGCCTCCTAAGTAGCTTGGATTACAGGCATGCACCACCACTCCTGGCTAATTTTTTTGTGTTTAATAGAGATGGGGTTTCACCATGTTTGTCAGGCCGGTCACGAACTGCTAACTTCAGGTGATCCACCCGCCTCGGCCTCCCAAAATGCTGGGATTACAGGCATGCACCATTGCATCCAGCTTTGTTCTTTTTGCTTAGGATTGTCTTGGCTATGTGGGCTCTTTTTTGGAGCCCTATGAAATTTAAAGTAGATTTTCTAATTCTGTGAACAAAGTTAATGGTAGCTTGATGGGAATTGCATTGAATGTATAAATTACTTTGAGCAGTATGGCTATTTTCACTATACTGATTATTTCTATTCATGAGCATGAAATGTTTTTCCATTTGTTTTTGTCCTCTCTTATTTGGTTGAGCAGTGGGTTTGTAGTTCTACTTGAAGAGGTCCTTCACATCCCTTCTAAGTTGGATTCCTAGGTATTTTAGTCACTTTGTAGCAATTGTGAATGGGAGTTCACTCGTGATTTGGCTCTCTTTGTCTATTATTGGTGTATAGGGATGCTTGTGATTTTTGCACCTTGATTTTGTATCCTGAGACTGCTGAAGTTGCTTACCAGCTTAAGGAATTTTGGGGATGAGATGATCGGATTTCTAAATATACAATCATGTCATCTGCAAACAGAGACAGTTTGTCTTCCTTTCTTCCTATTTGAGTACCTTTATTTCTTCCTCTTGCCCAATTGCCCTGGCCAGAACCCTATGTTAAATACGAGTGGTGAGAGAGGGCATCCTTGTCTTGTACCAGTTTTCAAAGCAAATGCTTCCAGCTTTTGCCCATTCAAAATGATATTGGCTATGGGTTTGTCATAAATAGCTCTAATTATTTTGAGATATGTTCCATCAATACCTAGTTTATTGTGTTTTTAGCATGAAGAGATGTTGAATTTTATCGAAGTGTTTTTCTGCATCTACTGAGACAATCATGTGGTTTTTGTCATTGGTTCTGTTTATGTGATGGATTACATTTATTGATTGGTGTATGTTGAACCAGCCTTGCATCCCAGGGATGAAACTGACTTGATCATGATAGATAAGCTTTTTGATGTGCTGCTGGATTCAGTTTGTCAGTATTTTATTGAGGATTTTCGCATCAATGTTCATCAGGGATATTTACCTGAAACTTTCTTTTTTGTTGTGTCTCTGCCAGGTTTTGGTATCCAGAATGATGCTGGCCTCACAAAATGAGTTAGGGAGAAGTCCCTCTTTTTCTACTGTTTGGAATAGTTTCAGAAGGAATTATACCAGCTCCTCTTTGTACCTCTGGTAGAATTTAGCTGTGAATCCATCTGGTCCTGGGCTTTTTTTGGTTGGTAGGCTATTAATTGCTGACTCAATTTCAGAACTTGTTATTGGTCTCCTCAGGGATTCGACTTCTTCCTGGTTTAGTCTTGGGAAGGTGTATGTGTACAGGAGTTTATCCATTTCTTCTAGATTTTCTAATTTATTTGCATAGAGGTGTTCATAGTGTTCTCTGATGGTAGTTTGTATTTCTGTGAAATCAGTGGTGATCTCCCTTTATCACTTTTTATTGAGTCTATTTGATTCTACTCTCTTTTCTTCTTTATTAGTCTGGCTAGCGGTTTATCTATTTTAACAATGCTTGTGATTTTTGCACATTAATTATGTGTCCTGAGACTTTGCTGAAGTTGCTTATCAGCTTAAGGAGATTTTGGGCTGAGATGATGGGGTTTTCTTTTTTTTTTTTTTTTTTTTTTTTTTTTTTTTTTT
>NC_045444.1:24353417-24408398 GCF_002776525.5 Piliocolobus tephrosceles | reverse complement strand
TTTTTTTAGTAGAGACGGAGTTTCACCGTGTTGGCCAGGATGGTCTCGATCTCCTGACCTCGTGATCCGCCCGTCTCCGCCTCCCAAAGTGCTGGGATTACAGGCTTGAGCCACCGCGCCCGGCCGATGATGGGGTTTTCTAAATATACAATCATGTCATCTGCAAAGAGAGACAATTTGACTTCTTCTTTTCCTAACTGAATATGCTTTATTTCTTTCTCTTGCTTGATTGCCCTAGCCAGAACTTCCAACACTATGTTGAATAGAAGTGGTGAGAGACGGCATCCCTGTCTTGTGCCAGTTTTCAAAGGGAATGCTTCCAGTTTTTGCCCATTCAGTATGGTATTGGCTGTGGGTTTGTCATAAATAGCTCTTATTATTTTGAGATATGTTCCATCAATACTGAATTTATTGAGAGTTTTTAGCATGAAGGGCTGTTGAATTTTGTCAAAGGCCTTTTCTGCATCTATTGAGATAATCATGTGGTTTTTGTCTTTGGTTCTGTTTATATGCTGGATTACGTTTATTGATTTGCGTATGTTGAACCAGCCTTGCATCCCAGGGATGAAGCCCACTTGATCGTGGCGGATAAGCTTTCTGATGTGCTGCTGGATTCAGTTTGCCAGTATTTTATTGAGGATTTTTGCATCGATGTTCATCAGGGAGATTGGTCTAAAATTCTCTTTTTTTGTTGTGTCTCTGCCAGGCTTTGGTATCATAATAATGCTGGCCTCATAAAATGAGTTAGGGAGGATTCCCTCTTTTTCTATTGATGGGAATAGTTTCAGAAGGAATGGTACAAACTCTTCCTTGTACCTCCAGTAGAATTCGGCTGTGAATCCATCTTGTCCTGGACTTTTTTTGTTTGGTAGGCTATTCATTATTGCCTCAATTTCAGAGCCTGCTATTGGTCTATTCAGGGATTCAACTTCTTCCCGGTTTAATCTTGGGAGAGTGTAAGTGTTCAGGAAATTATCCATTTCTTCTAGGTTTTCTAGTTTGTTTGCATAGAGGTGTTTATAGTATTCTGTGATGGTAGTTCGTATTTCTGTAGGGTCGGTGGTGATATCCCCTTTAGGCTACAGTAACCAAAACAGCATGGTACTGGTACCAAAACAGAGATATAGACCAATGGAACAGAACAGAGTCCTCAGAAATAATACCACACATCTACAGCCATCTGATCTTTGACAAACCTGACAAAAACAAGAAATGAGGAAAAGATTTCCTATTTAATAAATGGTGCTGGGAAAATTGGCTAGCCATAAGTAGAAACTGAAACTGGATCCTTTCCTTTCTCCTTATGGGAAAATTAAATCAAGATGGATTAGAGACTTAAATGTTAGACCTAATACCATAAAAACCCTAGAAGAAAATCTATGTAGTACCATTCAGGACATAGGCATGGGCAAGGACTTCATGTCTAAAACATCAAAAGCAATGGCAACAAAAGCCATAATTGACAAATGGGATGTAATTACACTAAAGAGCTTCTGCACAGCAAAAGAAAACTACCATCAGAGTGAACAGGCAATCTACAGAATGGGAGAACATTTTTGCAATCTACTCATCTGACAAATGGCTAATATCCAGAACCTACAAAGAACTCAAATAAATTTACGAGAAAAAAACAAACAACCCCATCAAAAAGTGGGCAAAGGATATGAATAGACATTTCTCAAAAGAAGACATGCATACAGCCAACAGGCACATGAAAAAATGCTCATCATCACTGGCCATCAGAGAAATGCAAATCAAAACCACAATGAGATACCATCTCACACCAGTTAAAATGGCAATCATTAAAAAGTCAGGAAACAACAGGTGCTGGAGAGGATGTGGAGAAATAGGAACACTTTTACACTGTTGGTGGGATTGTAAACTGGTTCAACCATTGTGGAAAACAGTATGCTGATTCCTCAAGGATCTAGAACTAGAAATACCATATGACCCAGCCATCCCATGACTGGGTATATACCCAAAGGATTATAAATCATGCTGCTATAAAGATACATGCACACGTATGTTTATTGTGGCACTATTCACAATAGCAAAGACTTGGAATCAACCCAAATGTCCATCACTGACAGACTGGATTAAGAAAATGTGGCACATATACACCATGGAATACTATGCAGCCATAAAAAAGGATGAGTTCGTGTCCTTTGTAAGGACATGGTTGCAGCTGGAAACCATCATTCTCAGCAAACTATCACAAGAACAGAAAACCAAACACCGCATGTTCTCACTCACAGGTGGGAACTGAACAATGAGATCACTTGGACTCTGGAAGGGGAACATCACATACCGGGACCTATTATGGGGAGGAGGGAGGAGTGAGGGATGGCATTGGGAGTTATACCTGATGTAAATGACGAGTTGATGGGTGCTGACGAGTTGATGGGTGCAGCACACCAACATGGCACAAGTACAAACCTGCACGTTGTGCACATGTACCCTAGAACTTAAAGTATAATAAAAATAAATTTAAAAAAAGTTCACAGCCGGGCACGGTGGCTCACGCCTGTAATCCCAGCACTTTGGGAGGCTGAGGTGGGCAGATCACGAGATCAGATCGAGACCATCCTGCCCTACATGGTGAAACCCCATCTCTACTAAAAAATACAAAAAAATTTAGCAGGGTGTGGTGGCACACACCTGTGGTCCCAGCTACTCAGGAGGCTGAGGCAGGAGAATGGCATGAACTCGGGGGGCAGAGCTTGCAGTGAGCCAAGATCACGCCACTGCACTCCAGCCTGGGTGACACAGCAAGACTCTGTCTCAAACAAACAAACAACAAGCTCTCAATAAACATCTTTGTTGTATGTGCCAGTAAGTAACAAGCATCTGTTTTGAATATATTAACCCTATACTACTCTTATCACATTTTGATACACACATGTTTATATATTGTACAACATGTTTACTTAAACTCATTAAGATTTCTTTAAACTAAAACTATGTATGCTTATGATTATTTTAAGTAGACCAGGGATACAGACACTTCCATTAGAGTATAATCTTTGTTTTGTGTTCTCTGACTTCGGTTTCCTCATCTCTAACTGTGGAGTGTTAGGTTCTTTCCATCTCTAGAATCCTATAAGTCTGTCTAACTCCTCGTGGTGTATTTGTTTTGTGTGAATTTGGCAAAGTTGGCACTGTATTTCCCAGAATACCCTTGACAGCATGACTTCCGATAAGCATGGGCCACAAGAAATCTTCTGCAAATGACTGAAGGCAGAAGGCATGCAGAGGCTCTACTGCTTTTCACACAGGGGAAAGTTAGAGCGGACCAAAAGATAATTTCTCAACTCAGGCACATAGTTGCTTATCTGCTGGCTTATTTTGTTGGTATGGGACAGCACCTGAGCCCATCGCAATTCCAACTCCTTTCAGATGTTTTCCAGCCTCTCTAACTCCTTGGTCAGGGTGTGTTTAGCTTCATGGTAAAGGGCACCAGACTCTTTTCCAGGACACTCCCCACTGTAAAGGATGGAGCTTAGATGGAGGTGGCGGGAGAATGATGCAGGTTCCAGCCCATTGCTGTGGGTTTGCTCTCATCTTCACCAGTTCTAGTTTGTCCTTGCTTCCCTCGCTTCACATCCATCTAATTCACATCCATTTCTGACTGCCCATGCTCAGACTTCAGGATCCCAACAAGAAGAACCAGCTTTCCAGTGATTGTTTAGCCAATCCTTACAGTTGTGTAAGGTAAAATCCCTATAACAAATCTGCAGATAGATGATAGACAGCCGGATAGTATCTTAGTCTGTTCAGACTGCTATAAAAACATACCTTAGACTGCATAACTTAGAAACAACAGAAATTATTGATCACAGTTCTAAAGCTGGGAAGCCCAGGATGGAGGTGCCAGCAGATCCATTGTCTGGTGAGGGCCTGTTCCTCGTAGATAGTGCCTTCTGTATCCTTGCATGGCAGAGGAGCAAACAATCACCCTCAAACCTCTTCTTCAATGGCAATAACCTCATGAGAGTAGAGCCCTCAACCTATCATGTTCCAGTGGCACTGCCTCTTCATACTACTGCGTTAGAGATTAGGTTTCAACATAGATTTTGGAAGGACACAAACATTCAGACCATATTAGGTATGGAGAGAGAGAGAGAGAGAGAGAGAAAGTTTGCTATCATCAGGTCCTAACTCCTTTCATGTCTTTTCATTTTGTACCATGTTATTTTCCATTTTATTAAACTCAATTAAGCTTCTTAAGGGCAGAAGTCTGTATATAGTGTTGCTGGATACCTAATAACACAATGTCTGGCACAGCAAACTCTTAATCAGTGTTTCCCATTGTTAACTGTATGATGTTTTTTCTTGATAATATGTATTTACAAAGAGAAACCCCCAATAAAGTCTTCCTAACCCTCTGTAATATTTCTTTTTTAAAAACATAGTAGTTGTAGTAATACTAATAACTTGTACTTACATGTTGCTCAATAAATGCCAGACATTTACATAGATAAACTAACTGAAGTTTTACCACAAGCCTACAGAAGTCACAACCAGGTGGGCTGTTTCTTGGGTTTGTTTTCAATCACTGCAGTATTCCATCACCCAATGTCATGGTTGATTAAATACATATGTTTTTAGTTTGGGTGTGGTGGCTCATAACTGTAATTGCAGTGCTTTGGGAGGTCAAGGTGGCTTGAGGCCAGGGGCTTGAAACCAGCCTGGATAACATAGCAACACTTTGTCTCTATAAAAAATAAAAATTAAAAAAAATTAACTGAACATGGTGCCAACATGCCCATAGTTTTAGCTATTCAAGAGGCTGAGGCAGGAGGCTCACTTGAGCCCACAAGTTTCAAGGGTGCAGTGAACTATAGTTGTGCCACTTCACTCCAGCCTGGGTGATAGGGTGAGACCCTGTCTTAAATAAATAAATAGAATATAGTAATGCCAATCAAAATTTCTGATACATAAAACTTAATAGAATTCATTTTTTTTGCAATATATATATTAGTTTGGGTCCCAGTGGTACACAGATGACACACTCATAATGGGATAATAGTGTTGAACATTTTTAAATGAAACTGTTTAGAAAATTGAAGGTGTAGGGAAATCACAAGAAATAGCACTGTAACTGATGGCTTAGTAGCAGCTAATTTGTTATCAGCCCATAAATATTTAGGGTTTAAGGAAGGCCAGTTTCTGGGATTAGGAAAGACAAAGAATTGCAGAGTCAATCACTGTGAGAGATCAAAAGTTACAGCCAATCTAAGGTGACCCTGAAGGCAGGAACCAGGGAAGGAAATAATATGACCTCTCTCTCTCCTCTCCAATCTCCTCTCGGAACTCCCTATTGGCAAAACTCAGCTGAAAGTCAGACCAGTGGAAGTCACCCATTGATGTGGCCCATACGAATGAGCCTGGCAGAATCATAGACTTAGGTAGAAAAGGGTGAGAAGATTCGGGACATTTAGAAGTTATCTGTCAAGTCCATTTTGAAATGTTATCAAATAAAAGGCATGGTGCAGCTCATATGCCCATCACAATCTTCTTCACCGGGATCTGAAATATATCTTTCAGAAAAGACAAATTAAAATCTACAAATTGGGTTAGGAGTACAGATTCTCCATCTGCCAAGCAATTAAGCAGACCATGTCTAATGTATGTAAACTTTCGTTTTATAATTTCTCCTTGATCAGCGATGAATTTCCACATGATTTCCAAGACACCTACTACATGGTCATGAGTCAATTCTCCTCCAAGTTCATCCTAATGACAGCTGGTTTTTCATAAGGTTTAGCTGTGTCTTTAAAAGCAAAACTCTGGATAATTACGTTGCACAGAATAAAGAAAGCACTTCCTTTTTCTTCTCATGCTGCAACCCCTCACTTTTTGATATTGGACACATGCCATGCATTTTGCATTAGCTCTGTGGCAAATGTCTAGTGTTAAAATCCAAGCATCAGTGCTCATTAGCTTTTTCAGGAGCTTGGAGACAAGAGTTGGAAAGGTACAACTCAGAGAAATAATTCTCAGTGAGCAAGTAGCAATTTGCCAAGCAGATAAAAAAACTGAGGAAGATGGAGTAGGAAACCCAGAGAAAGTTGTCTGAGCTAATGAAGCAAGATTTGAGCCTATGACCGAACTAAAAGGATTTTTTTTAAAGCCATGGAACTTGCAAAAAAAATTTTTAGAGGTATACAATGGGTATGGTTCTGTGAACTTTTTCCTCTAAATTCACCCCTGCCTAGAACCTACGTCAAAAGAGAAAGGGCCAAGTGGCTGGGGAGTGAATCAGGGCCATCCTGACAGATGGAAGGGAGGAAAGATCATCAGGAGACTATGTCGGTGTGCTTGCCATATTGGAAGAGGGCCAGGTGCCCAGTCTGATGTCAAAGCCTCTAAGTGTCCTGGGCAGAAATGTCTCTGATTGAAAGGACATGACAGAGTAAATGCAGGTGTCTGTTGAAAGACCAGCCCACACTTGCTCTAGCCCATTCCCATCCAGCACACATATATATTAATCATAAATGCCTCCAGAGACACTTAACTAAACCCCTGCAACTTTCCTTACCTCCTCCAGGCTTGTACAGACATTTTAAAAAGTTACATTTTATCCAGAGCTGAATACCACAACATATTATGTAGATGAGGAAACAATCAAGTCCGTCCAGGTCCTTTGCAGGCATCTGGCATGAGAAGGCCAGTGGTCCACACACGCAAGAAAGGGCATTTTAATCAAGGAGGGCTGGAAATGAACTGGGAAATTCATTTTTATTATTGGAGCGTTTCTATTCTTAAAAGGATGTACAATCCTGAAGTTTGTTCAAAACTATTTAAAGAGATAAAAGATTGATGTATCAGTAAACTGGATGAGCCTGTCAGTATGGAGAGTCCAGATGTGAGTTATTTAAAAATACGTGTCGTTCCATGATCAAAACGGTGCCTTGTAGTTCTATAAATGAGAACCTGCGTGACAAAGATCCCTATATACTTCCCTTCATCCTCCCAGGAGCAGGGAAAAGGCAGAAGCCTCAAGTTCTGCGATAGAAGTTGGCTTAAAAGAGGCTGCAGACATTGTCTCACCTACTTTTGTTCCTATTGTATATAGCTAAAAAAGTGGGGCCGAGGTTTCACATACAAATATTTTGCCAGTCCTAGAGGATGCAGAAGGCAGTTGTTTATATCATGTTGGCCTCTGTGTGCGTCATTTTCTCTGCTGGTACCTTCCTTTAAGAGCCACCTTGACATCATCTTATTCGTGCCTTATCCAGGACCACACCACATTCCAAAGATTTCTCCAAATTACCAAACATTTCCTGACCTGTCCCTGTTCCCTAAGAGCCTTATTTTCTAATAAACAATCCAATAAACAAATTTTGTGGAGTGGGTTGAAATATATAAATTTCAACTCGGATTTGCTAAGTGTCCAACTTTTTTCTGAAACAAACTTTATGTTATTCTGTAATAATTATTACTAATTGTTGTGGCTCTGACCTGTGTCACTTGAGTTACATGGGAATTATGTTTGCCAGTAGACTCTTGCCTGTGTGGTTCTGGGTTGTGGTTGCTCACAAGAAATATTCATGAGAGTTGGAAGGCAGAGAAAGAAGAGCAGACATGTTTATACTTGGGAGTTTGGCTCCTACGGCAGTAGCTCACCTTGTTGATGGGAATATCAGCCAGGTCTCAGCACCTCCATCTCCTGCCAGATATCCTCCTCCTACTCCTCCAAGTGCTAGGCTGGATGTGTTTGAACTTTTATGGCAAAGGCACCAGCTCCTTCTACAGGCCATTCACGTCATGAACACTGGAAATGGGACAGAGAGATGCAGGTTCTACTTTGTCCTCAGGACCTCCAATTGGTTCTTGGAGATTCCAGTTTGTCTTTGCTCTTTGAAATTTTATATTGTGATCTCCCTCTTTATTGCCAGAGTAGCTGGCCCATAGTCACTTTGAGCCACCACTTGAATAAACGAAAAAGCCTTGTCAGATTACTCCCACAATTTCGTAAGTCCTGATCAAACCCTGACTGATATGCTGAGACACACTTAGATTTGACAATTAAAGGTATCCTGATTCCTTCCAGTTTAAAAATAGATTATTTGGGTAAATATTCAATTGAAAGGTCAAGATTGTTTTTTGATTCTCAAGATATTTCTTTTTCCCTCAAAATGAAGTCCAAATGCAAGGAGCAGGTAATGTGCTCACCTTGGTGCCTTGCTGGTACAAATTACAAGTCTCTCAGCATTAACGTACCTATCCACCCTGAAGCACATGGGACTTTTGTGTAAGCTCACAGGGTTCTTAAGGAACTGGCAGATGGTTTAAGACCCCATCTAGGCCCTTCCCTCAGCAGCTGGTCTGAAAAGAGACCTTCTCTGAGGGACACTAGCACTGCAGTTCTCAGACTGTTCCTAACTTACCTAGATTTTTTTCCTTAATCCCACTTCAGGAGAATTAGCTCAATGAGGAGCTACAGAACTCAAGTCAACATTTATTCTCATCTCTCCCTTCTCTATAGATTATTCTGCCAGCATAGAGAGTCTATGATCTTCCTCTTATTACTGGGAAAAAGGGCACTTCCATTTTATTATACCCTCTCCTTCTCCTTCTGTATTCTGTGACTTACATAAAAGCTCCATTATCTGAGTCAACCACGCTTGGTTCTTATTAGAAGAAGGATGCTTTTGGAATTTAGAAAACTCTCTTCTGTCTTAATACAGTATTGCTTTGAAGACACTGTCTAGTTGGGATATATAAAATGCCAATTTGAAACTAGAGTGAGCAACGACCTCTTTGCTCTTGATGTCCCTGAAGCAAATAAATGAATAATTGTGCTTGAGTAAGTGTCACAGGACATATAGGCCCCAGAGACAATTTAGAATAAAAATACATTAGTGTATTATCTCAGTATTATTTTCACATTATATCTTCTGATACTTTAATTTTTCTAGGGAGTAGGTTATAAAGATAATAGGTAGAAGTGCAGTGACGTATTCTTAAATCCACAGATGCTTAAAATTCAAATAGACCACAGGACTAGGTGGTTGACACATGTATCTGATAGGAATTGCATTAGGCTGCTAGTGATAGGAATTGCATTAGGCTGCTAATTATGAACAAAAGGACATAGGCAGTCCAGTCTGACTTGGCCATTAGGGACTGACTCTGCTTCTGTATTTCTGCTCCACCACACCAAATGTGTCTCTTTCATTCTCAAGGTCATGTAATCATCCTCATCCTAAATATAGCTGGAGTTACAGCCAGCACATCTGCATTCCCAGGAGGATGCCAGAAGTGAGAGAGGAAGGGCAAAAAGCCTTTACCAGAAGCTCCATCCAATAAGTGCTCCTTATACTGTATTGATAACATGTGTCTTCAAGGGGAGTTGGGAAATGTACCTTTTCATCTGAAACAACCTCCCAGATCCTATTGGTAAGAAAAAAGAGGAGAATGGATACTGTGGAGGCCTTGAGCTGTTACTGCCACACCACTCCTCTACCAAATTATCATCCAACTTCTAGCTAGCTGATCTCCAGTGATAGCAAAATCTACAACCAAAAGCAAACCAATTCAAAAGCAGACTGGCTCTTTCCTGTGTCTAGCTGAAATCTGCCTTCAAGACGCTTCTACCTGATCACTACTTTGCCCTATGGCAATGATAAGAACAAGTGATATTTCAAACAAGTGATATTTCCTTTTTATAATTGTCCTTCATTTACCTGAAGACAAACACCACATTTCCCCCAAACTTTCCTGTGTTGTCCTTGTTATTTTGTATTGTTTTATTTGTCCCATTAGGCTGCATCTGTAATAATCTGGATTAATTCTGTTCTGAATTCACGTCTTTTTATAAGTGTTCCTCTTAAGGCAGTGATCCCAGGATTGAACATATTTCCAGTGTTGTACCAAATCTAAAGAAGTGATTCAAATGATCACGTTTCTTACTTAGCATATAGAGCTGCAATTAACTAGTCTTTATGGAGACAACAATATTAATAAAGAAGAGTTTCAATAGAATTGGGAATCCTTTGGGCCATAATACATTGACTGTAATTTTGCATTTTAACATAAGCTTTTAAACTACCTGCAACATAGAGCTAGCTATGAATACACAGACATGAGCAACTGAAGACTCCACAGCTACAGCACAGTTACATTACAGGGAATGTAATTTCATAGTTTAGAATAAAAATAATGTGAATAACACCACCAGAAAAATACGCTCAGTCAGATAACCATAACACCTCCCACTCTGGCTTAGTCCTCCCTTCCCTAAGCCTGGACTAGACGCTCATTTTGCCATATGCTGCATGGAATTTGAGCAGTATGCTTATTTCTAACTGACATGGGAATGGCGCTCAAGAGGAACTAAGTGCCTTTGACTTAAATGACTGAGTGAGGATTTGGAGGGAAAGGGTCCCCAGGTGCATATGAAGAGGCACACACATGCAGCTCAGCTGTAATTGCTGGAAGGCTGGTTTTGCTGCAAACTAGAGATGCTGACAATAGATTCACACATAAAAACCAGAAGTGTTGAAACTACCAATCTTTAGGTCCCACTGAGGAGGTAAAATGGGATAATGTTCTCCACCATGTGGCTGCTGTTGATCTCTTTCTTCCCAGAGAAAACTAGACAATTGCTTCAATCCAAGTAACCAGAGATAACAGCAACCCCTGTGCCCCTGGCCATGTAGGAGAGAGGTTGGCATCACTTACTAACATTACAAGGAAAGTGGGGTGTTCATCAGAGCACCCAGAGGTACCTAAGGAGTCCTTGCCTGCCAGGAAAACCAGCCATAAATACGTGTGTTTTTGTGCCATACATGCAGCATGTCCCCACATGCTCAGAAGACATTTGAGTATGTCTGGCAAGGAAATCTGCCCATTAAGGCTATGTTACCTAACAGAAGTTATCATTGGTTTCCCTGGTAATTTTTCCCACCTCATATCGGAGTAATTTCTTGTTTGTGTTGGTCCCAAACTACTCAATTTGACACAAGCAACATAAGCAACTTTTGCATGGCAGAGTCCATACTAAGCACATGGAATACACAAACTAAGACACTGTCTTTGTCCTCAAGAAACTCACACTCTCGGGGAAGTGACAGACAAGGAAAGAAAATCTAAATACAATTATGTCATTTAAATTTCAAGTTAGCAAATTAATTTCAGCCAAAAGTAAAAAAAAAAAAAAGTTGTGTGTGTTGGGAGGTGGGGCAGAATTTATTGACAACAAAACCCGATGCCCCAGGTGATTGGATACAGGTCCTTAAACAATGTCATCAGGACTCCAGCAATGTCCTTGATCCCTTTTCCTCTGTGTTGCCTTTATTCTCAGGTGTGATTTCTTCTCAAGGTGTCAATAATGGCCCCTCTAGAGCTGCAGGTTTGTATGTGTACCCTCCGTCTTTCATGGAGAAAATGCTTATTTACAAATGGTTCCAACAAATATTCCAGAAAAGGGTTGTCATTAACCAACTTAGATCACATGCCCTGACCTTCCATAAAGGGAAGAGAGCTTGGGAGAAGCTGTTTTACCTGCACGACATGGTCCAGGAATGGGGAGGAGTCCCTAAAGTGGAAGAGTTATTCCATTACCAGAAGAGGACATAGACAACTCAACAGAGCAAGGCAAGAGATGATCTTCACACCTGGAATCACATGGAATAAGAGTTATGGAAGATACAAGCATAATATTACAAGTAAAATCAAGACTACAGAGTTTGCGAGCTCTGGAATCAGCAAGGCTGGATTCATACTATCAGTTTTGTGACCTGGGACTATTAACTATAAACCCACTAAGCTTGTGTTATCTGCTATAAAATGAAAATAATAATCCTATCAAAATTATAATGTAGTTTATTTAAATTAGGTAATCCACATAAAACGCTTAGCTCGCAGCTACATAGAATAAGTGCTTAATAAGTTTCTTTCATCATCATTGTCATTGTATTATTATTATGGTCATTATATGAGAAAGGAAGAGACTAAGAGCAGGGTAGTGGGAATCAGAAGAACAGCAATGGGTAGAAGTAGCTTAACATTTTGTGTTGATTGCAGTTACTACGTGACTGAATGGATTGAGGCTGGGACCAGAATTTGAGTTAGGATACACCACATGACTTTTTGCACATGTTGTACTTTGATAACTTAGGGAACCATGAGATGCTACCCCTGCAAGGATATGCATTGGAAAAAGCTCTGGGACTTTCCATGAGGGTAAAAAACAGGGATCTATGACCCAGTGGCTGTAGGCATCTGGTGGAACCCTGGCTCAACTACCCAGTCATCACTGCATAATATGCATGTTTTGTCTCATTGATGAGAGGCTGAGTTCTGCATGCCTTAACAAACTAATTACCTGCCACTCATCTCCACCACCAGTGGCACCAAATGCACTGATTTGGTGGTCACTGTCACATACCCCTTACCTAGTCTATGTGGCCATTTGCCAGTTTGGATACCTTTTTCTTCCTACTGCCGGCATCTCAGCCTCTTCAGAGTACAACCCTCAGGCTACCAAAGCAAGTAGGCCTCTTCTACAAAAGGCCAAAATTGCTCAGAAATTCGCATCTTCTGGGTAGCCCTTAGACATGACAAGTGACAACTGTAGCTTACACTCCAGAGTTCCCCCTAAGAGTCAGGCCAGGTGGAAGCCACTCTTCTCAGGACGCTGCCTGAAGTCACACCCTTGTTTACTTCCTTTGCCTTCCCTGTCCTGCTTCCCAAGTTCCCAGTGAGTTTCTTCTGGGCTCAGTTTCTTAATAAATCAAGGTCTGCTTTGGAACCTTCAACCCCTGAAAATTGCTGACCCTACTATCCCTGGGTAATGTTCAGCAATTTGAACAACTTTATGTTCTGCTCTCTATCACTGGGGTTTCTTAAGCTCCCACAACCAAGAATTTATGGGAAGCTATGGATTTTATTCAGGGGGAAAAAACACCATATATACACAATATTCCACATCATTTCAAAGAGTTTCTGGGTCCCCTGAAACCCACCAGTGGGCCTTAGTTTCAAAATTATTGACCCTGACACACTATTTAAGACAGGGAACAAAACGTAAGATGCCAAAGTGCCAGAAGATTAAGAAAACACATACTTTCAGTGTTTTCGTTTTCACTCTTTTCGAGGCCTCATTAATTTTGTATTCTATCAGTGATTTTGCTTTGCTGCTTCTTAATTTCCTCAAGCTGGCAATTGTTCTGGGTGTGTTTAATTTTCCCCTCCAGATCACACTTCCCCACCTGCTGTGCTCCAGCAACTGACTGTGCTGGCTGCATCCACAGGCTGCCTTGCCTCCAGGATTCAGGTGGGCTTGGTCAATGGGAATAACCACCAGAGATTGGAGAGGGAGTGGAAAGTGGAGCCTGAGATTTAGTTTTCCTGCTCTCTCCTCAGGGCTACCATGGATGAGCAATGTCCTCTAACTGAAGGACGTAGCTCCTATCATGTGGCCCTCCACACATGACTCGCTCTTTCCAGATTCTGGAGATTATTTCCTTCCATTTCCCTTCAGGCTTGAGGTGGTGAAGTCTCACTTATTTTAAATTCCTTGGGTATCAAACTATCCCCTGTGGTTTCTATTCACCCTGGCAACATGGTTCTGTAAATAACTATTTTATTAAATTTTCCTTAATTTATGCAATTTGGGTGCCATCTGTTTCTTGATAACATTTTGATGCATAACAATTCATCAAAATGCACTGACTACCTTTCATTCCTGAGGCAGGAAGCAAGGTAAAGGCTAGGCTAGAGTTAAGGTTAAGATTAGAGTTGGTGAGAGGGTAACTATAAAGATGTGCCCCTTTGTGCTCCTTTTTAAGGTAGAAATTTAAATTTCAGAAACTAGCTAGGATGAATTGTATCTTTCCCCATTCTCTAATGCAGCTCTGTCCATTACAGTAGCTGTTAGACACATGTGACTATTACCATGTGGCTAGGGATTTTCTGTAACTGCAAAATGCATGCTGAATATCGACAACCAAACATGAAAGTAAAGTATCTCAATTTTTATATTAATTTCATGTTGAAAGGATGATATGTTGGTAATATGGTTTGGCTGTGTCCCCACCCAAATCTCATCTTAAATTGTAGCTCCCATGATTCCCATATGTTGTGGGAGGGACCCAGTGGGAGGTAACTGAATCACAGGGGCAGGTCTTTCCCATGCTATTCTCGCGATCGTAAGTCTTACAAGGTCTGATGGTTTTATAAAGGGGAATTTCCCTGTACAAGCTCTCTTCTCTTGTTTGCCACTGTGTGAGAGGTGTCTTTCATTTTCCACCAAGATTGTGAGGCCTCCCCAGCCACGTGGAACTGTGAGTCCATTAAACCTCTTTTTCCTTATAAATGACCCAGTCTTGAGTATGCCTTTATCAGCAGCACGAAAACAGACTAATAGAGTTGGATACAGTAGGTAAAATACAATATATTATGAAATTAATTTCCCTCTTTTGCTATTTTTAGCACAGCTACTAGAAAATTTTAAATGTCTTATGTGATTCACATTGTATTTCAAATATAACTGTTATTACCTAGTTATATTTGTCTCTCTTTAGAGCTGCATAAAAGTACTTTGGTAATTCTTTATAATACCCTTCCCTTATTTTTTTCTGTATTGTTTACTATGCCACAGAATCTTTTTTCTAGAAATTTCTTCTAGAATGTAAGTCTCTTGGTGTCATACATTTTCATTTAACTTCACTGCTTTGATGAAAAGTACCCAGCCTTCTGCAAACACAGAAAGCTGAAAGTGTAATGAGACCAAGTGTTTAGTCATTGCTGCCACCAGCACATCCTCTTCTATCCTCTTGCAGCACTGAGCCAGTAAAAAATACTGATCTATTTAAAGTACAGGTAGTTACTCCAGGTGATGAGAATTTGCACAGTCATTGCACTGAAGGGTGAACATGTATAGGCAACACTGCTATACTCACAAATTATGTCCATATTTAAAGTCTTTTAACTGGATAAAGAAAATGTGGCACATATACACCAAGGAATACTATGCAGCCATAAAAAAGAATGAGATCACGTCCTTTGCAGGGAGTTGAACAATGAGAACACATGGACACAAGGAGGGGAACATCACATACCAGGGCCTGTTGGGGACTGAGGGACAAGGGGAGGAAGAGCATTAGGACAAATACCTAATGCATGTGGGGCTTAAAACCTAGATGACAGGTTGATAGGTGCAACAAACCACCATGGTACATATATACCTATGTAACAAATCTGCACATTCTCCACATATATGCTCAAACTTAAAGTAAAATTAAAAATAAAAACAAATAAATTAAAATATTTTAGTAAGGAAACAACCTATTGGTTTCATATTCTTTTTAATGTAATAAATTTATTCATAGTATCTTGGAAATAAAACTAAGCATCAAGCAATTGTTACACCTGCTATAGCACACCTTGTTAGTATTAGGCATATTAAACCTAATACTCAGGCTTGTTAAAACTAGGCCATGCAACAAAACATGAACTTCTAACCACCAATTCTATCCCATCCACTATAGTGTTGGACAGGATAAATCTGTTACTTTTAACATAATAGGAAAAAAAAAACATTAAGCCAAGACATAGTATCTTATTTTTATGAGAAAGAGTTTCTTTTTATGCATGTGAATTAGGCAGAACTATTTCAGTCTTTAATAACAAAAATTCAACTTAAATAGGCCTCAGCTGAAGAGGGAATTTATTACTAATATTGCAAAGTGTTCAAACTAAGTCACATAAAATCTGTTCCTTGCTGTTTCTCGATCTTTCTTTCTTTGGTGTTAACTAATTTTTGGAAAACATCTTTCCATGTGTTGACAAAGGTGACAAGCTAACCCAGGCATATAATCCTCCACCTCAACAGCCCTGCCAGAAAGAAATCCCTTCTCTCCCAATGGTTCAAGCAGAAGACTCAAGCCAGTTTCTCACTGAACAAAAAAATCTATGAGTTATCCCTACCCAATAACTGGCACTCTGGTTGGCCAGGCCTGGGTCATGAGCCTACTTATGGAGTAAAGAAGAAGAAAACTTTAGTCTTGAGAATGTGGAAGAAACATTTCACAAAATGACAGTGGGAACTTTGTTAGCTGGATTAAGAGGTACCAGACCATACTAAATTATCAGATGTGCACTACAACAGGTAAATAATTAAATGATAAACTAAAATAAAAAATAAAGTCTTCTTTCTTATAACCCAAAGTAATTATCAGATGTCACAGGCCAGATCCTTCAATTTTTTTCAGCTATTGTTATCGAGAAAGAGATTTTATCAGTGAAGATTTGAGAAAGAATGATCTTTTCTTGATCATTAAGCCTAGATTTACACTTGAATAAAGAATGGGAATAAAAAGAGAGAGAGAGACAGAGAGGAGGTGCTCTCTTCAATCTAAATGCTTCATGAGGAATTATGATGAGTAGGAGTAGAGCTATTTAAACCTGTCAAATTGAAAATTTTAAATTTGACCCAGTTGTGTCAACCAACCTGATTTCTATTTGGTTCTTTACTAAATTGATGATCTATCTTTATCCAGTGGCACATAAGCAGACATGGGTTAGAAATGCTGACTATGTTTAGATTACTGTCAATCAACAAATAGGTCTTTAATGTTTGCTATGAGGCTGACATTATGCTAAATGTGCTGAGAGATGCTAAAAATGTCTCAGATGTGATTCTTAGCTTTAAAAACACTTGCTAATAAATTGAAGTAATAAAACTAACATGCATAAAACAAAACTGGACAAAATTAGGTAGTGGCAAAATGTGAGGCTAAATGTGTATGCTGCAGACTCAATGCTAAAACACTTAGGGCAGAGAAAATTTGCTTGTAGTCACAATGTGAGAGCAAGGATCCACCACTTTTTGTATACATAGACTTGATTAGGAAAGAGTAAATCAAGAATAAAGGCTAAATTACTAAATTCTGACATCCTATAGTATAAGCACTTTGTTTCACAATTGCTTATGAGAGATGCATAAACAAAAGTTTATTAAGTATTCTTCCTGTTTTTAGACAGTTTCTACCAAGGCACTTGAACCTTTCAAAACGTGTTAGTACAGGATGAAGAGATGTTCAAAGAAACAAAGAACCAAGGATAATAACCTCCAGCAGACTGCAGCGAGTATATAAACATATATAATATAACAACTTTTGTTTAGGATCGTAGTTAAATCATTAATTTTTACTTTAAAACAAAAAGAAAATCTGCAATGCCTGACATAAGCAAAAATTGGATAACTGACATATATTTGTTACATAAAAAGTAAGGTAAAGCCTTTTTGTAACGATTCATTACACTGGAAAGAATTTGGTGGGTGTTTTTGATGTTGTCTCATTCATTGGCTGAAGTATGGGTGTGTTGTTATAGGTTCTCCCAGACTAGGTTGTTTATCACTGTGGTCTCTGGAGCTGCAGGCCTCAACTAGAAGAGAGGGCCTAAATTGTTACTGATACATACACTAGGCTTGTACTCTCTCCAGTGATTGGTAGGAAAATTCCAGTGGGATATAAGTAATGTGCAATGTATGTAAGGTGATTTGCTAGCCTAGCAAATCCACAGTATTACTTAAAAAACAGCTATAGTGAAAAATCACCATACAGTCTACATTTTGCCCATAACTAAATTTTTACCTGATTGCTGAAATGATAAAGACTTTTGGAAGGTGCTTGCAAATATATTGTAGTTAAAAAAAGCTATTCTATAAAACAATTTTTTTACTTTTAAGAGACACTTCCAAATACATTTACTCAAACTTTTCTGTTTCACATTTTCACCAGAAATGTGACTCTTACTATTCTGTTAATTTTAACCTTTGTTGAAACTTCTAAAAAGTCATTTTCCAATTTAATATGTCAATTATAAATAAATGTTGTTCAAGGTTAAAACCATTTTATGCTGACCAAAATTAGATACTGTGTTTTTCTTAATATAAGACCTAACATTAGGTAGCATAACAGCTTGCATTTATTTCTATTTAAAGCAACACTAAGTGATTAGTAATATCATATGATTTATATTTTCATGTATATAGTGTAAAACCTACAATTTTATATACTTAAAGTCTAAGTATAGGTTACAAACTAGAAATGTTCTCTTTTATAAATCATATTATATTAATAAAATAAATGTTTCTGCCCTATTCTCATTTTAAAGATGCATATTAGTGTTTAATCCAATGTCTTGCCCACAGAATTGATATAGTTTCATCTTTATTTAAAAGTAATTCCTTTAAGAAATTCCATCATTATTTTTGAGTTCCTTGTTCCATTTTGATAAACAGATATTTGAGTATAATTTAGCCTAGTATGCTGCATTCCCATCCCTTTATTTGTGGCTCCCCCACAAAAACACATAAAGAAATGTTTTCGTTGGTTTTACGAGTCACAGCCCTTAACACTCAGGTTAAAAAATGAAGTTGGTTATTTGTAGAACACTAATACCTCTATCTTGCCTTTTGTATACTAGTGGTTCTCAAAATTGTTTTAATATAACTGACTCATATAGGGCAAGGACCAACTGATCCAATTCTGAACTCATTTTCACATTCCAGTGACCAAAAATATTCCATGAAAAATAATTTCAGAGGACATTGCACAAATTACTCACCACTTACTTTTTTAAACAGGATCACTAAAATACAGTCTGTAGGCCTGGTTGGCTCACTACCTGATTTTTAAAATAGCCACGTCCATCTGTTTATGTATTGTCTACAGTGGGTTTTGCACTAAGACATCAAAGTTGAATAGTGGTGGTAGATGCCATATAACCTGTAAAGCCTAAAATATTTTCTGTACAATCCTTTGCCAAAAAAAAAGGAAGAAATAGCCCTTCTTTTATTTAAAGTGAGTGTAGTAATATATACACTGATCTTATATAAATAACGGTGATCTCTGAACTCACAACTAGCTGAATAATTGTATAAGACTTACCTGAATAGTGTTAAGTTTAGCCTGAAGATTTAAATTTCGGCCTAAAGGTTTCTCTATAGCCTATTTAATGGTTAAACAAACTATGACCTACTCTAGTAATCACTGAGCTTCAGCCAATCACAGCCAGCCAACTATTCAAACCCTGTTCAAATAAGGCAAGTGCCAAGGTATAACTAATCCAGCTGTTTCTGTACCTCACTTCTCTTTTCAGCACCTCATTTTCCTTTTTCTGTCCTTAAATCCTCTCCAGCAATGAAGTGGCACAGAAATCACTGAATTTATTCTCGGGGGAAAGGAAGGAAGAGGGGGAACAGGGGTTGGTGGGAGAGGTTGGTTGATTTGCGAAGGATCATTCTTTGCACAATTAAACTCTGTTAAATGTAATTTGTCTAAAGTTTTTCTTTTAGCAATACTATGTTGCAGGGGTATTCACAGGCAGCTCATTGCCAATGAGCTATAGAAGCAAATTATAAAAAGCATTGTGAATATGTTTGCTTTAGAAATTTGGATATGGTTGACAAATGGGATCTAATTTAACTGAAGAGCTTCTGCAGAGCAAAAGAAACTATCATCAGAATGAACAGGCAACCTACAGAATGGGAGAAAATCTTTGCAATCTATCCATCCAACCAAGGTCTAATATCCAGAATCTACAAGGAACTCAAACAAATTTACAAGAAAAAAACAACACCATTAAAAGTGGGCAAATGACATGAACAGACACTTCTCAAAAGAAGACATTTGCCAAAAAACATATGAAAAAAAATCTCAACATCACTGATCATTAGAAAAATGCAAATCAAAACCACAATGAGATACCATCTCTTGCCAGTCAGAATGGCCCTTATTAAAAGGTCAAAAAACAACAGATGCTGACGAGGTTATGGAGAAATAGGAACACTTTTACACTGTTGGTGGGAATGTAAATTAGTTCAACCATTGTGGAAGATGCTATGGCGATTCCTCAAGAACTAGAACCAGAAATACCATTTGATCCAGAAATCTCATTATGGGATATATACCTAAAGGCATATAAATCATTCTATTACAAAGATATATGCACACGTATGTTCATTGCAATACTATTCACCATAGCAAGGATGTGGAATCAACCCAAATGTCCATAAATGATAGACTGGATAAAGAAAATGTAATACATATACACCATGGAATATTATGCAGCCATAAAATGGAATGAGATCATGTCCTTCGCAGGAACATGGATGACACTGGAAGCCATTATCCTCAGCAAACTAATGTAGGAACAGAAAAACAAACGCTGTATGTTCTCACTTATAAGTGGGAGCTGAATGATGGGATCACATGGCCTTGGGGAGGGTAAAGACACACTCTGGAGCCTGTCATGGGGTAGGGTTAGGGGAGGGAGAGTTTCAGAAAGGATGGCTAATGCAGGCTGGACTTAATACTTAGGTGATGTGTTGATAGGCGCAGTAAACCACTGTGGCACATGTTTACCTTTGTAACAAAACTGCACATCCTGCACATGTACCCCAGAACTAAAAATAACTTAATAAAAAGAAATTTAGGTATGGGAAAACAGCAATGCAAATATATATAAAATTTTGTTTAGGCACATACACTGAAGGATTAACTACTTAGGAACTAAATGTTCATGATATAATGGTAATTTATAACACAAAATAAGACTAGTTATTGAAAACGACCACTGGGGCTAGCCAATACTGTTGCTGCCCCACTAATATCTGAGACCATTTCACTTTCTGCATATGTGTCTGTGTCCAGAAGTGTTGAACAAGGATCTTAGCAGTCTTGAATTCTGGGTCTCAGTAAATACTAGCAATGGAGCAGTTTTCAACTAAGTTGAAAGGTTGGTAGCTCTTAATAACATACTGGGTGGTTACCAGTAGGTGACCTTTAGTCATCTGTGAAGGCAGAAGTCTTCAGAATTGTAAATTGCTTCCCTCAAATGGCTCATACGAAGGCCCATAGATGGTAAGTGGTGTACTCAATATTTCAATAAAGGCAGTTTGACTTGCTAGTCCTGAGAAGATATCAACTAAGTTCCACATCACAGTTGAAGAAGGGCTTCATTAGATTATCCATGGGATGGACAAAGAGTAAGCCTACTCTAGACCCTTCTTTGGGATTCCCAGTCATCACCTGTCCATCAGGCCAAGGTATACAGAAGGCAGAGAACAGTCCCAGACTAGGAATGAGTAAAAGCAGCGCTTCCCACATATTTTCTTTTATTAGGTTTTTTGGTAGTATGAACTCAAAGAAAGCAAGATCTCCACAAGCCCAGAATGCAAATGCTATAAGGTTACTTGATTTTGCCCCAGTATTTTGCAGATGAAATATGAAGAGCCAAATAAAAGGTAAGTACCTCTCCTGGACCAAAGATCTCCCGAATTCAGGCTCATAGCCGGTGGTATAGCCTTCCTGAGGGCTTAGATTATTCAGCACATGAGGCTCAATCTTAGCTCTGAGCTCTCGCCTGGGACTCCTTACCACCCCACTCTTCTCATGCACTGTTGTTTTCCCTTCCCTACCAACTAAACTCAAACTGTTCCTAATTCCAATGAGCTGAGTCTTTAAGAGTCTCTGCTCAGCTACAGTCTTCTCCTTTGCATTGGAATATTGTAGGCTTTATATTTTATCTATTGACTAAAATTGTACATATTTATGTATTTATTTTCTTTTAGCTCTCTTTCTAGAAGACAATTTTTTAAACTTCCATGAAGTTTTTCCTATTTGATTTCAACTCTCCTATGACATGGATTCTTATTCTTAAATCATTTTGTTGATGCTTCCATGGCAAAGGGATCTTTGTCTTGCACAGTCTTTAATGAAGGTTATTTGGAAGGGGCTGTATGCATGCCACTGCCTTCAAATGGAGTTCTGCAGATGGAAGGAGGGTTCACAGGGGGAAGACAGAAATGAGAAGCTGGATCACACTGTGTATTTCATTAGTATTTTGTAGAAAGATTATGGTTCAGTGGGTTGAGAATATCACTTAGATCTATTTTTCTAAATGGCGAATAAATTCAAAGCCTGTGCTTAAACTAACCTCAATTTTGAAGATATAATTTGAAAGCCTTCAATGTACACATGGCTGCATGTACTTGCACTGCCCTGGATTGAATACATAAAGTCATAATTCATTGTGAGAGTCAGTACAGGGTAAAGGAATATAACACTGGCCTTACAGAAAGGAAACCAGAACCCTAAACGATATCTGCCACCAGCTGGTTTTGTGACTTTTAGCAAGTTCCTTAACTCGTCTTGCTCTCAGAGCCCTAACCTTAAAATGAGAGTACTAAGCAAAGATGGTTACAATGCACTCTTCCCAACTTTAATGTTATATAAATCTGCAAACTATTCAAAAGTCTTTGCCCTTAAAGAAATTCAACCAGACCAAGAGAAAACCAAGCAGTGCCTGTTGCTAAAATTCTCGAAGTTGCTGAAATGCTCAGACCAGAGAGTCTGAGAAGGTAATGAAATTAGTTTGAGGCTAGTGAAAATCAATGTAATCCTATTAAGTAGGTTAGTATAATTGAGCAATAGCCTTGGGAGTACAAGTAGCCAATTGAAACTTACACAAATAATAAAGAAAATCACATTTTTCCAAAGTTGCTGTTTCAGAAATCAGAAAACTGTTTTTGTAACATGATTACCTGACTTTTTACTATAAACTTAAGAATAGTGATACACGCTTAAGACCGAACCTGTATTCCTTCAGTTATTTATTCAATCTAGATGTAGAAAGCCCAGCAGTCACAGAAGTGGTGACTGGTTAAACCAGTAAATGGCAGGCACTATGAAAATCTGTTAAAGGGGTGATGAATGCCATCACATTTGCTATAATTATTAAGACTTGGATCAGCATCTTCTAGTTTTCATTCTTCCTATTTGACAATGAGATGCCCATAATAACTGTGTTGGTTCTACTGTTATTAAAGAATCAGCCTATGGGAAATGTACTCATTGTTCATTTATTCATTCAAAAAACACTACCGAAGTGTGCCAGTCAATGTATCTGATGAGACAAGTAGAACATTCTCTATTTTCTATTAGGGGAAACTGACACATCATCAAATGACCGCAATGTTGTAGGTACTATAAGATGATGGGATACCACTGAGGAGGATGCATCTGATTCTTCTTGGAGTGCTCAGGTTGGCCTCCCAGAGGAGATCATACTTGAGTTGCATACTAGAGGAGGCCATGTACCCAATACAGAGGAAATGGCATTTACAAAGGCCAAGTGGAAGCTCCAGGAAATAAGACACCTTTGGAAACTGCGCCACATTGAGCATCCCTGGAGTACAGGAAACCTTATGGTGGCAGTCATGAGAGCTTAAGCTGGGCAGGAGGAGGCCAGGGCAGGAAGGAACTTACAGCCTATGGTGATAAATTTGGACTCCATATACCAGAAATGAATAGATTATATAAGCCAATATGCATTTTAGAAAGAATGTGGAGGAAAGATGTGGAAAGCAGATTGCAAGGAAGAAGGCTGGAGGTATTACTTTATTTTACACTGCATTTATAAAACCAAAAGCAACTGATTCTTTTCCCTGTCGCAGAATGACTTTGGAAAGATCAGTCTTTCATGTTCAGTTCCAACTGAATAAAAAAATCAAAGATGCAGGATGGGTTGAAACTCACTTGTGATTGTTGACATTGTCACTGTAAGAACCCACTCCAGGTTCTTCCTTGAAAGGAAGGGCTAGCGGGTTAATGACTGCTGAACTGGTCAAAGGTCCAATCTGAGAAAGGGAAGGCAAGGTACATACTGCATTTGACTCCTGAAACTGGGATTCAGGAATAAGAGAAATAAATAAAAATCAACCAGTTAAGACAAAAGCAAACTTAAGTATCTTTCCCCATGCACATTCAATGCAGCTGCAGCTCTCCCTTCCTCCTGAGAATATGCAGAAGAAAAGCTATTTTAATTCCACTCACTGGCCATTGAATGGTTGGAACAGAACTTGGAACTATAACTAAAATGATATTGGACACAACCTTAGTCTCTGTCTCTTTTATGAGAGATATACTCTTATGTTTGAATGAAAAGTAAATTTTTCAGCATTTAAAGATTTATCTTCTGGTCTTTGTAATATAGAATTTTGAACATAAAAATAGTTTCCTTTTATAATGGCATATATTTTTATTGTAGTAAACATAACTTAAAATTACCATTTTAACCATTTTCCTCAGCTTTAATAAGGTATAATTGACAAATGGAAATCATATGAATTCAAGGTATACAATGTAATGATTTGATATATGTATAAATTATAAAATGATGGCCATAATCAAGCTAATTAACATATCCACCACATCACATAGTTACCGTTTTTGTGGTGAGAATACTTAAGATCTGCTTTCTTAGCAAATTCAAGTATGCAATACATTATTATTAGCTATAATCAACATACTATACATTAGATCTCCATAGCTTATTCATCTACCATTTTAACCACTTTTAAGTGCACAGTTTGGTAGCATTTAGTATATTTGTATTGCTGGGCAAGCATCACCACCGTCCACCTCCGGATCATTGTTTTAATCATTCCAAACTAAAATTCTGAACCCAATAAGCAAAACTCACCATTTACATTTACTCAGTTCATGCCTTGGAATAAGAAAGTAAT
Organism: Piliocolobus tephrosceles; assembly: GCF_002776525.5. Classification (NCBI taxonomy): domain Eukaryota; kingdom Metazoa; phylum Chordata; class Mammalia; order Primates; family Cercopithecidae; genus Piliocolobus; species Piliocolobus tephrosceles. The sequence continues at coordinate 24,383,851 of NC_045444.1, read as the reverse complement.
TATGTCTCGGGTTAGCTGCAGGCCACACCCTCAGAGAATAGAGAATGCTAATTATTAGGAAGGATAAAAGAAAGGGAGGATGGAATGAAGGGAGAAATAGCCTTTGTCAAAACATGCAATCTGAGTCAAAAGAAAGGGGAGTAACATCCACATCAGAAGAACAATGCTGCTGCCCTACCACCCTACCTCATTCTATTTATCCGTTTATCCTCAGACCATGGTAATTGTCCTGGGTCTCATTCTGCATATCTGTGAAACGGAATTAAGTTTATTATCCACAAGATGAAGTGGGGGTAAGTAAGTGTTAATAGATATCCATGACAAACAAAAAATTGCTAAATGTGATCTTGTTGTTGTTGACTTGCTGGTGGTCTGCACGAATGCTGATCTCTCTCTCTTTATGTTTTTGTTCTCTCATTTATAAATCATAGGCAATCATAGTAGCCTCTGAATAATACATGCAATGTAACTGCCTACTAGACAATTACACAAATGCCTTTCATGTCAGTCGCGGTGGCTCACGACTGTAATCCCAGAACTTTGGGAAGCAGAGGTGGGTGGATCACCTGAAGTCAGGAGTTCAAGATCAGCCTGGCCAACATGGTGAAACCTCATCTCTACTAAAAATACAAAAATTAGCTGGGCATGGTGGTGCAAGCTTGTAATCCCAGCTACTCGGGAGGCTGAGGCAGGAGAGTCATTTGAACCTGGGAGGCGGAAGTTGCAGCAAGCCAAGTTCATGCCACTGCATTCTAGTATGGCAACAAAGCGAGACTCTGTAAAAAAAAAAAAAAAAAAAAAAAAAAAAAAAAAAAACAACAACAACAACAAAATGCCTTTCATATGTGATACAAAGAAGCACATCTATTGTCACTCAAAATCAATTGTACTACTACTTATTAAGAATCTACCTTATGCCAAATACTGTTAATTGGTGGAAATTGAGAATTGAAAAAGACAGTATCATGTACCATATAACTTAATCTCTAAGAGTAGAAAATGTTACTGGCTCATATACTATATAAACACCTTTAATATTTTCAGATTTTGTAAAGAATATTACTATGTATATTTATAAATATATACAGATTTGCATTTATAGTTAATTGTAGCTGATTCCATTTTTAAATTCTACACAACTGTACCAATTCATATATTTTAAAATTTGTAGCTTAAAAAATCCGCATATCAAAACTAGCTGTATAAACTTTTTCTCTTCTAACAAAGAATGGAGCCCAATAGTTTACCTATGTTTACATAAGATACATGTGGTTGTATTTCATAAAGCTACATAATTTTAAAAATTTGAATCAAATACAATGAAAGTTTATTTCTATCACTGCCTTTATATGGGATTTTTTCTTAAAATACACTGAGAGAGGGAAGATTCTTTTCCTGGGATTTAATTAGAACTCAGCCAACAGGAGTATAAAATCTAATGTTCTACACAAAGAACAATATACTGTCAGCTGATTTGTATTTTTCCAAAACTTTTTATAAACAATACAGACTTGGTGGTGTTTACCTCTTGCAACTTGGGAAATCTATCTTAGGATGTGAGGACAATCTGGCTGCAACATCTGTCACCCCATTGATTGCCAAGGTTGATACAGCTGATCTGGCTGGCGAGGCAGGTGTCCCCTTCCTCGCTCACCACTCCATGTGCGTCCCTCCCACAGCTGTATGCTTCATTAAAGAAGATGACCATCCTCGACAGAGGAGGACTGCTCTTCAGTCAAGGGTATATGAGTAGCTGGGCTCCCCTGCTACAAACCGCAGACAAGTTCTCAAGGAAATCGATCTGGAAGCTGGGAATTTTCCCTACATACCTATGACTAGGAACAATTTTTCTAGTAGCCTAGGAATGGCCATAAGAGTGTAGCATTTTTATGTATTTATTTATTTATTTGAGATGGAGTCTCGCTCTGTCACCCAGGCTGGAGTTCAGTGGCGCGATCTCGGCTCACTGCAACTTCCGATTCCCAGGTTCAAGCAATTCACCTGCCTCAGCCTCCTGAGTAGCTGGGATTACAGGAGCACGCCACCATGCCCAGCTAATTTTTGTATTTTTAGTAGAGATGGGGTTTCACCATGTTGGTCAGGCTAGTCTCGAACTCCTGACCTCATGATCTGCCCACCTCGGCTTCCCAAGGTACTGGGATTACAGGCGTGAGCCACCGCGCCCAGCCGAGTGTAGCATTTTTATTACCTATAATATCCTTTACCTAGATAGGTTACCTCCTTCTTCAGTCCAGGTTCCATTTTGAGAAAGTTTTCCTTGACTCATAATAGCCTTCTCCAGACCAAATAGTTAGTATTTCTTTCACTTCCTTGACATTTACACATTCTTGAACTTTTATATTCATTTCCTGTGTCTTTTTCCCTCAATTAGACCAGTATATTATATATTGTTTTTCATCGCCTCTGACACACAGTAGGCATTTGATTTGTTCCCTAATGCTCCTTTAATGCTAGAAAGCACTAACTGAAATAGAAGTGGAGAGGTGATGCAGAAAGCAGATAATATGATGTGCATATATAAGCATAGGTTCATTCAATCATCCAAACGTATTCATTGAGCACTGATTTTTAATGTGCTAGGCAGATATGCCAAGGAACAAAACAGATAAAATTTCTGCTTTTGTGAGTTTACATTTTAGTGAGAGAGACTGGCTACAAAATATGGGTAAGACACACACACACACACAAACACACACACACACACACAGAGGAGATAGAGAGAGGGAAAGAGAGAGAGAGAGAGATACATTTCACATGCTGATCAGTGCTAGGAAGATAACTATAGTGGGATAAAATACTGTTGATGGCTGCTGTTTTAAATAGGGTACAGATTAGACTGAAAGGGACAAGAGTCAAAGTAGGAAGATGACTTAGAATGCTCCTGCCTCAAGAGGTTATCATCCAAGGAGAAGGATCAGACTAGAGAATTGGAGTCAGGGCTCATATTATGCATGTATTTTGAGGATAAAGTCAACAGGATTTGATATGGATTGACTATAGAATGTGAGAATAAAAGAAAAGTGAGGGTTGACTCTAGGATTTTTGATCTAAGAAAGTACAAGAATGCAATTCCATTTACTGACATGGTAGAACCTAAAGAAGGAGCTGTTTGAAGGAATGAAAATTAAAAATTGTGGATATATTCACTCTAATAACTATTCGCACTCATTTTGAGACTGCATTTTTAGGTTTGTTCACCTGTGCTTGCCTGCCTGCCAGGGATACTACCCTCAACCATGACATGCTAAAAAGAGAGCACACAGATGCGGAAGCATCATCTTGTCAAGACGTCTTCCTCATCAGATAGAGGTGAACCTTCCTTTATGGAGCTTCACTTATTGCTCTTCACAGATATTGTGTTTTTTTACAATTGAGGGTTTATGGCAACCCTGCATTGAGCAAGTCTATCAGCACCATTTTCCCAACAACATGTGCTCACTTTGTCTCCTCTTTGTCACCTTCAGTAATTGTCACACTATTTCAAACTTTTTCCTTCTTGTTATATCTGCTGTGGTGATCAGTGGTTTTTGATGTGACTACAGTAGTTGTTTGGGGGCACCACAAACCACATCCACATAAAACCTCAAACTTAATTGATAAATATTGTATGTGTTCTGACTGCTCCACTGACAAGCAGTTGCCCCATCTATCTCCCTCCCCTTGGGCCTATTTCTTGGGACACAATATTTAAATTAGGCCAATTAATAACCCTACAATGGCCTAAGTGTTCAAGTTAAAGAAAGAGTCCCAGGTGTCTCACTTTAAATCCGCAGCTAGAAGTGATGAAGTTTAGTGAGAAAGGTATGTCAACAGCTGAGATCTGACAAGAACTAGGCCTCTCTTGGGCCAGTTAACCAAGCTGAGAATGCAAAGTGTGGGAAAGAGAGTTTCTGGGATGCCAGATGAGTTGGTCTCCCCTGTGTGAGACACCCATGGGAAGCCATGGGTGGCCTCTGAGGAGAAAAGCCTCCTTGTTGCCGTCATGTCTTTATGCCCCGAGAGCATAACAGCCCAGCCGCATGCCACAGGTTGCTCAAGGAGATAACACTTTCTTGAAGCAGTGGAGTATAATCAAACACTTGGCTCCGCCTGAAACCCACTCCCACCCATTTCAGTCCCAATAGTTTAAAGATCTTAAGTAGTTTAGACACACGCCTTTGCTCAAGGAAATTCACAGAAACTACCACTGCTATACATGTTATTGAATGACTCTCGAGTTCTCCTTCACTGATTAATCCTTTCTTCGTCCCTTCCTCCCCCTCCCATCTGCCATAAGAACAAAAAGCTTGTAAACCAATAAATTGGGTGGAGCCCAAGAGCTCTGGGCCATGAGCAATCCTCCTACGCTCTGGTCCCCTGGAGCCTCCTTTTAAACGCTTATTCTGTCTCTTTCTAACACCTTTGTCTCTGCCAGACTCGGGGTACCCGCTGGGTGGTGTGGGGCTGGTTTCCCAAACACAAAGGAAAAGTTCTTGAAGGAAATTAAAAGTGCTATGCCAATAAACACACAAATAATAAGAAAGCAGAACAGCCCTTTTGCTGACATGGAGAAAGTTTGAGTGGTCTGGATAAAAGATCACATTAAAAAACCAGCCACAACATTCTCTTAAGTCAAAGCCCAATCCAGAAGAAGACCCTAACTCTCTCAAATTCTATGAAGGCTGAGAGAGGTGAGGAAGCTGCAGAAGAAAAGTTAAAAGCTAGCAGAGGTTAGTTCATGAGATTCAAGGTGAAGCAGCAAGTTCTGATGGAGAAGCCACAGCAAGTTATTCAGAAGATCTCACTGAGATAATAGATGAAGGTGGCTGTGTTAAACAGATGTTTAACATAGATGAAACAGCCTTCTATAAGAAGATATGCCATCTATGACTTTCATAGCTAGAGATGAGAAGTCAATGCCTGGCTTTAAGGTTTCAAAGAAGAAAGCTGATTTTTGTGTCTAATGAAGCTAGTGACCTTAAGTTGAAGTTAATGCTGTTATTATTCAGGAAAACCTTAGAGCCTTTAAGAATGAGGTCAGATCTACTCTCTGTGCTCTACAAAGAAACAACAAAGCCTGGATGACAGCACATCTGTTTATAGTATGGCTTACTGAATATTTTAAGCCCACTTTTGAGACTTACTCCTCAGGAAAGGAGATTCCTTTCAAAATGTTCCTGCTCACTGGCAATACACCTGTTTACCCAAGAGCTCTGATGGAGATGCACAAGGGTATTAATGTTGTTTTCATGCCTGCTACCACAATATGCATTCTGTAACCCATGGATTAAGGAGTATTTGACTTTTAAGTTTGATTATTTAAGAAATACATTTCAAAAGACTATACCTGCCATATGTAATGATTCCTCTGTTGGATCTGAGCAAAGTGAATTGAAGAAGGATGCACTGTTTCAGATGCTCTGAAGAACAGTCATGATTCATGGGAGGAGATCAAAATATCAACATTAACAGAAGCTTGGAAGAAGTTGATTCAAACCCTCATGGATGACTTCCAGGGATTCAAGACTTCTTTTGGTAGCAGAAGTAACTGCAGATTTCATGAAAGTCACAAGACAACTAGAACTAGAAGTGGAACCTAAAGATATTATTCAATTGCAGCAATCTCACAGTAAAACTTGAACAGATGAAGGTTTGCTTCTTATGGATGAACAAAGAAAATGGTTTCTGGAGATGAAATCTACTCCTGATGAAGATGTTTGAATACTGTTGAAATGACAACAAAATACTAGAATATTCCATAAATTTAATTGAAAAAGCAGTGGCAGAGTTTGAGACGGTCCACTCCAAGTTTGAAAGTTCTACTGTGGGTAAAAGGTTATGAAGCAACATTGCATGCTACAGAGAAATCTTTCACAAGAGTCAGTCAATGTGGCAAACTTCATTGTTGTCTTATTTTAAGAAGTTGCCACGGCCACCTCAGTCTTCAACAATCATCATCCTGATCCATCAGAAGCCATCAACATTGAGGAAAAACCCTCTATCAGCGAAAAGATTATGACTCGCAGAAGGCTCAACTGATGATCAGCATTTTTTAGTGATAAATTATTTTTAAATTAAGGCATGTAAATTATTTTGTTTTGACATAATGCTATTGCATACTTAACAGACTACAGTATGGTGTAAACATAACCTTTTTATGCACTGGAAAAATCAAAGAAATTCATGTCATTTGCTTTATAGTAATATTCACGTAACTGCAGTGGTCTTCAAGGTATGCCTGTAATGTGCATTTTCTTCTTTCTTTTTGTATTAGCTGGCTTTGATTTCTTGATCCTCAGGTTGGTAATCATTTGCTTTTATCATCACAAGGTATTTTGCAGAAGCACCACACATTTTTCTCATCACATTCTTACAGGCAAGTTTCAGGCAAAGTCTTAACACTGAATTCTGGACATCAGTACAGTTAGTAAGCTTCTAGATCCCTGATTAAATGTCATGGTTATTGCTTGCCTATTGCATTCTTCAGTTATCTCCTGGGAAATACACACATATACACACACACTCACACACCCCAACACACAAAGACACACGATTGCTTTTATTTTTCTCTGTCTCCCTCCTATCATGATTTAAACTCACATCGGCTGCAATGTTTCTGGCCCAGGAGAGGAGTGTACATTCAGAATTTTATGGGGATCAAAATAGGCATAGGAGGTGGGATAGGGAGAAGAGTATTAATTTTCTACCAAGTTGATTCAACTGTCCACCTCACTTAACTGATACAGAGCTGGTTTAGAGAGAAGAACAGGGTTTTAGTAGCCCCATCAAAACCATACGTAGAAATTGGAGCATTTGCTTATCAAGAGTTAGTGGCTTCCTCCCATGTGTATCTTTCCATATTGCATTTCAGAGGGTACATAATTGCGTTGTTGAAATGTTGCAAAATGATTTCATGCTGCAATTAAAATATGTTCACAACTGTTGGCAGAGAAATGGAAATAGATTTTTCAGTGTGATCAACTAGGTAACCCTGATGCTAAATGATGTGTTCCTGGCATAGAGCAGGTTAGCATGAAATTTAATGTGGGATCTCCTGCCTCAGACCAATGAAGGACAAACTAATCCCTAGCTAGAATTTGACCAGTTTCTAGGACACAGTAACTCAAACATGGCATGTCTCCAGAATGATGCCTGCCTCCCTCCACAAGAAAGCAGAAAGTGTTGTGTATCCTTATAAAACAAAATCATTCACCAGGCTAGGTACGGTGGCTTACGCCTTAATCCCAGCACTTTGGAAGGCTGAGGTGGGCAGATCACAAGGTCAGGAGTTCAAGACCAGCCTGATCAACATGGTGAAACCCCATCTCTATTAAAAATACAATTAGCCAAGCATGGTGGCGCACGCCTGTAATCACAGCTACTTAGGAGGTTGAGGCAAGAGAGTCACTCGAATCCAGGAGGCGGAGCTTGCAGTGAGCCGAGATCGTGCCACTGCACTCCAGCCCCGGTGATAGAGTGAGACTCCATCTCAAAAAAAAAGAAAAAATCATTCACCAGGTTCTACAAGTTCTGTCAATTCTTCCTTTTTTATTACTTTCCCATTCCCAACTTTCCTATCCCACTGCCATCACCCTACTTGAGGCCCTTGTCACTTTAATTCTGGATAGCGAAATAGCCTGCCTATAGTTCTACCTACCTCTCTCCAAATCTATGATGCTTATTTCTGCCATCTCAATCTTTATGAGGTGAGAATTTTTATCATAAAATTTCCTATGGAAAAACATTCAGTGGCATCTTTAACCTGCCATTGGAAAACAACTAGACTTTGCCTCAGCGAGTCAAGTTTTCAAATTTCTATTCTGTCCTAAATGTTCACCCAACACACAAGGAATCTGTTTCTGTGGTCTTTCTTGCTGTCTTATACCTACCTAAATTTCTATTTCATTTATTATAATATTCTTTTTTTGGATTTCAGAGGTATGTGTGAAATTACAGTACTAATGACAGAAAAATGGCTGAAACTGCACCTTATCTAATCAGTGTTGCTACCTACAATATAAATAGTGAGAAAAATTATTCATCATGTGTATCTCACAAAAGTTTTTTTTAAAGGTAAATCCCATTGATATAATTAGATTCATTAGTGTATAAGCCTAGACTTTATTGGTTGTCAATAACAAATACCATACTGAAACTAGCTTAAAGGGGAAAAAGGATGTATTGACTGATAAAGTTTGGAAGTACAACTGGACTCAGGAGTACAAATTATTCATCATGACTTTTTATTTTTATCTATCAGTGCTAATTCCAAGTTTTTTTGTTTTGTTTTGTTTTGTTTTGTTTTGTTTTGTTTTTTTGGTCTTTTCTTCTTTCTTACAAGAGGCAAGCTTCTTCCTTGCAGGTAGGGTTGATGTCAGTCAGATAATTCAGGTTTTCCTGGTCTGGATTTAGCAACTCCAGTCGGGAAAATAAAAAGAGCTTTCTTTCTTTCATGTATTCATGTAAGAATTTAAGAAAAGGATTCTGATATGCATGGGTTATGTGCCTGTCACTTAGACCTGTCACTCTTGGGTGATCAGTTTTCATGATTGACCAAGCTTAGAACGTATGTCCATTCCTATGGTCTACTAAGATGACAGTCCCATAAAAATTACATGGAATAGGACTAGAACATTTCTCTGTAGACATGGATCTTAACATTCCTTCCATCCTATCACCCACAGCCTCCACTGGTAGATGTCTCTCATCACATCATTAGAATTAAGCCCTCTTTAGTGAAAGGTTTGGATTTCTTTTAAAATATGTCACTGGAACAGAAACCGGTTTGAGATATTACTCATATAACTCTCTAATCCCTTCACAGTTCTGAGAACAAGTTTAATGAATTGAAAAAAGCCAATGGATTTTTCTTTTTTAAGATGGAGTCTCACTCTATCACCCAAGCTGGAGTGCAGTGGCACAATCTCGGCTCACTGCAACCTCTGCTTCCTGGGCTCAAGATATTCTCCTGCCTCTGCCTCCCAAGTACCTGGGACTATCGGCACATGCCGCCATGCCCGGCTAATTTTTGTATTTTTAGTAGAGATAGGGTTTCACCATGTTGGCCAGGCTGGTCTCAAACTCCTGACTTCAAGTGATCCGCCCTCCTCAGCCTCCCAAAGTGCTGGGATTACAGGCGTGAGCCACTGCACCCAGCCAGTAATGGATATGTTTTATGGTCAACTTCAAGAGCAGGAGAAGCTACATGAAATTACTGAGGGTGATGACATTTGGTTTACATCCTTTATTATTTTGCCTTGCTTTCTGTTCTGTTTATCTATGAATGTATGACAAATCTCATCAGAATCTAGGAGCTTAAGATAATAATCATTTTGCTATTATCTCACATAATTATGAGGATTGATGGGGATTTGTGGAATGACCCTCATTTGGCATCTCATGCAGAGGCATTCAGATGGCAACAGAGGCAGGAGTCACTTGAGGTTTCTGTACTCACATGTCTACTGCATGGCCTGGAATAGCTGAGAGAGGTGTGCCAGATCGGCCTTTCTCCATTTACTGTCTCCTACCTGTCAAGCATGGACTTCTCTACATGTGGCAGGACAGTCAGCATACTCAGGACACTTGGACTTTTTATAGTCAGCTGGCTTCCACCGGAGCATGCACACCAAGAGAACGAGGCAGAAACTGCCAGTCCTCTTAGAGTCTAGGCTGTAGCTGGTCGAGCATCACTTCTGCTATATTATATCGATCAAAGCAATCAGAGGCCAGCCATCTTTAAGATGATGGAGAAATAGTTTTCACCTCTTAATGGGGGAGTGATAACCACATACAGGAATGGAAGGAATTGATGGCAGCCATTTTGCAGGCAAGCTAACTACCATGGACTGGGAGATTCGGGGGAAGCAGCAATAAACATTATTTTCTAACCACCTAAAAGGTGCAAAGAGCCACTGAGGCTTAACTTTTTACTCATTCTTCAATGCTTCTTTTCTGATCCTCTCTACTCCATAGAGACAAATGTCAGTTTTCAAACCAAAAACAACTGAGTTGCATAATGCTTTAAGAAGTTGCATTTAAGGCCGGGCGCGGTGGCTCAAGCCTGTAATCCCAGCACTTTGGGAGGCCGAGATGGGCGGATCATGAGGTCAGGAGATCGAGACCATCCTGGCTAACACGGTGAAACCCCGTCTCTACTAAAAATACAAAAAACTAGCCGGGCGAGGTGGCGGGCGCCTGTAGTCCCAGCTACTCCGGAGGCTGAGGCAGGAGAATGGCGTAAAACCCGGGAGGCGGAGCTTGCAGTGAGCTGAGATCCGGCCACTGCACTCCAGCCCAGGAGACACAGCAAGACTCCGTCTCAAAAAAAAAAAAAAAAAAGAAGTTGCATTTATTGAAAATGTAAACATAATTCAACTTTTGGTGGGATTTTTTGTTTTTTGTTGTTTGATTATTCACTTTTTACCTACCAAATTGCAAAACTTAAAAATTATATTCAAAATTGAAGAGTGTTCTACAAAGGAGATATTTTCATATTTTATAGTAAATCAACAATACTGCAATGTGACAATGAGTGTAAATGACATTAACTAGGCCAAGCATGGTGGCTCATATCTGCAGTCCCAGCACTTTGGGAGGCTGAGGTGGGAGGATTGCTTGAAATCAGGATTTTTAGGCCAACCCGAGCAAAAAAAGCAAGACCGTATCTCTACAAAAATAAAACTTTTTAAATGAAAAATTAGCTGGGCTGGGTGGTGGATGCCGGTAGTCCCAGCTATTCAGGCAGCTGAGACAGAAGGATCCCTTGTGCCCAGGAGTTAGAGACTGCTGTGACCTGTAATGGTGCCTGGGCTGCAGAACAAGACCTTATCTCTAAAAAAATAAATAAATAAAAAGAAAGATATCAACTAATTAAAAGTCCAGCATTCTTTGTCACAATAATTATCATTTGGGGGTATTGATTCTTAGCTAGTTACTTGAAATGTGTGTGGAGAAGGCAAAAAATACTTTATAAAAAAGTATATTCATGAAGAATTATTTATAATGACAAAATTTTGGAATAACTTAAGTGTCCAACAATAGAGACATGGATAATAACGTTGGAAAATCAACCTAATGAATTTGATTAATCACATTTAGAAATAATTTATAATATGAAAACATTTATGCTTCAGTGACAAGTGAAAACAATAGGACACAGAATTCATATATAGAGAGAGATCATAATCAAAAGTAGCTAATGAAAATGATAAGCTATTCAAGGGGAAAAAAACAACTGAAAATAAAAATACCAAAAGATCAACAATGTTTATGTAACCAGAAGATCAAACTATCGATAAATAATTTTGTCTACTTTTCTTTATTTCTAAGTGCCTATAAATGGCAAGCATCAATGATATTCTTTAACGAAAGAATAAGAGCAGCCTCTCTTGCCTTATCTTTATCATATAACCAACATCCCCTAAGAAGAAACCACCTCAGCAAATGTGAGAGACTCATTTTCTCCATTTTTTCATCAGGAAAAAAGTATATATCCAAAGGAAGATGCCGGGGCAATTACAGGAAGTAGGATCTCTCCCTCCCCAGTGGGCCTAAAGTAAAATGTAGCCTTTTAATACGGAAGTATGAAGACATCGAACAGAAACTCCAGGCATTTGTAAAAAGTTCAAAGGCCCCAAGGAATAGAAGACAGATGGGCTTTAAATCATCAGAACACTATTCCGTAGGCTGATGGCAAATCATAAATGATTTTGGAGTCTGAAAATTTTGCTGCTTTATAGACCTTGGCTGTAATTTGAGCAGAACTTAGATGAGTTTCTCCTGAAAGTTCAGACCCTTAAAATGTTTATGAACGTGTTCCAGTTCAATTCAAGAAGCATTTATTAGATAGTTTGAAAACACAGCACTTGAAGTGCTGAAGAGAGGTAAGATATTATAAACTCACACCGTGGGCACAGTTCTCCATGAGCAACCAGGGCAGGACCAAGCATCCAGAGAGTCAGGAGTGGCCCCAACAGCAAGTGTCCCCATAACTCCAATGTAACAGAGAGGAGGCCTAGAGGACTGTTTTTAGAATATGAGAAAGAAAGAGGAGTAGAAATAGTGTAAGCTTAACATATTTTGCTTTTGATTATTAAAAAAAAAAAAAATGGCATTTGGCCATCTCCTGAAAAAAAGTTGACGTTCTTTGCTTAAAGAGAAGCAGAGATATACTCCTGTGTTTTGACAACACAGAGTAAAGCTTTACTTATTTTCCTTGGCACTCTAAAGTGAAGAAAAGCTAGGCTTTCTGCAGTTTCCCATCTCATTTTTCTGATGAAAAATTGTGGATTAAATTATAACAAATAGCCTGTTGGCAGAAGACAGTCCAGGTCTTTGAGTAGGCATTTAATTGCCATACCAGTAGACATTTGAATGTCTGCTGGGGATGACTGTGGCTCTGATGGCCTTTGTCCATCATAAACAAAGTCTCACTCATTCCCACAGAGGAGAGATGATGCTATAATATTACATCTAACACCACCTACACAATGTTGGGGGGTGGGCAGTACAGAAGGAAAATATGGAGCTGCTTGTAAAAATGTCATTAATAATTTCAAGATGGTGACTGAAGAACATTAAACCCAGCATGGAGCCCTTCTGAACATGGAACCTTTCTGAGTGTGGAATTCTTTTGAGTCCACATGCTCATGAAGCTGGCCCCAATGATACCTATTCTTCCAGGCTCAGATCACATATTCCTATTTCTTTTAATTATTTACTAAGACTCTCAATCTATACCCACACCCTAGGCTGGTCCTCAGCAAATTTATAACCAAGTGGTTGCTGTTTTCAACTCCTTTCTTCCCCTCTTGCACTCCTTCCCGTGACTCCTCAAAGCTGGTTATTCTCTGCTATAACCTGATTGCTCGGAATCTTTTTAAGTCATATTCCACAAAGGCCAGATCCTCCGGAGAAGAACACTGCTTAAATAATAACTCCCCACTTCTTTAAAACTCAGCCAGTTTGTAGTCCATTTATTCGCATTAGAAAAAAAAAAAAAAACTTGACAATGCCAATGAACATGTCTTCCAAAATATATGCATTTACCCCATGATGGAATGTATACAAATTACTTTTACTTTTAAAAGCATGCACAGGATTCTATTCAGCCCAAATAACATGTAGACATGGTTTTGCCACACCAGTTGTCAGGTTGTGTTTCCTGAGGCGCAGAGTGTGAGATGGCAATTAGCAGGCAGGTCATTCACTGTGGGGATCCTTGATATCACACTTATGCAATAAAAGAAAAGGAAGCAGGATTGGGCAGAAGGAAAAACCAACTGTGATTCAGCAACAAATGACAGCTTTAGCCAACCCCATGGGGTGTCTAGAACTAAACCCCCACAGCCATCTCTCATTGAATATGGGTCATCCCAGGAAGACATAGCTCTTTTAAACTGAGGCAATCCTTGAACTGGCTAATGGTATTCACTGCACCAGTTGTTAAAAATACTGAAAGACTTCTGGTCTGTTTGGTATATCCAGCCATTGCCCTGATGCTTGGGTTACCCTAGCTTCTTGGAACCTCTAGAAATGATCTAACATTATGACTAGTGTCTGTTCTAGTATCTCACAATTGCCATGCTACCACAATTGTTAAACATTTTGACTTTCACCTCTGGAACACTAAGAATGTCAGCCTAGATGGAAGAGTAGGTCCATGATAAGGGAAGCTAAGATCTGTGTGTAGGGCCAATTGACATAGACTTGAATGATGGACTAAGAACTCAAATTTAATATGGTTGTCTGTAGAGAACTAAAAAGAGTCCTACGTAAGAATCCTGTGAACTAAAGGTAAAGTTTATTAGAAATTGATATTCTGGATAAATTAGAGAAGAGAAACTCATAGACAAGTGAGAAATTATAAAATAAAAGAAAGGTAAGTAGCTGTGAAAATAAAGAAGGCCTGAATCTGAGATATATTTATTTCAAGTTGTGAGGAATCCAAGTTTACCAATTTACTTTTAGATGATGAACTCCAAACTTAATTATCCTTTTTCATTTATAATTCACTGACTACGTGAAGTACTCTGCATTTCCATCTTCGTTAGAAAAGTTGCTTAATTTAATTTGGGCCTGCTGACCAAAAGACTCCGTAGTTAAACCCACAATACACGGTGACAAATAGGTTATAGAGTTTTTCTCTAGATCATTACAGCATGAATTCATTAAAGAGCATTCAAAACATTTCAATAAACAAGAATTTCTGAATCCCAACTAATTTTGAAATTTACATAAAATATCTCAGAAGATTTACAAGCTCAAATTTACATTTCATAATTAACTCTAGAGCTGAAGTTAAAAACCAGGTATCACTGTTAGTTTTCCTTATTCCTGTAAAGAAAACATTCAGAAGGAAGAGCAGAACTGAGAGAAAACCAGAAAGCCATAGCACTTTACTGACTCATTGACCGACCCGATCACCAATATCTCCAACTATATTATTTTTTCCTTCTTATAGTTAACATAGCCACCCTCCATAAATAATGGACAAATGTGGAGCTCAGGGACATCTGAAGGCATTATTTTCAAATGGTCTCCAATAAGATTTAGAATTTATGTGAGGTAATCAGGGTAGTAACAGAGGGACAAGAGGAGTCTATGGATGCAGAGCTCCAGGCTTCTACCCACTACTTTAAGGGCAGCTGCTCTGCCTTAATTAATTTTTTTATATAGAGACCTTTTACCAAATATCTATCTTAAATAAAATAAAACTTTAAAATATTCTACCTTTTTAAAAAAAAAACTTTGCAGACTACCACCATAAAATGGCCCAAATTGTAACTGGAAAAATATTACAAGTATGTGTCATTTTAAGATATCTAAGTAAGTTGGAAGAGTTGAGAACTCATAAATTGATAAGTTGTGGTAATTTAGACCTAAATCTTGATCACACTGACCTTTTCACTATGTATGGGGAAAAAATAGGTCAGTAATGAAAAGAACTGAGTACCCAAAAGGAAAGCTTTAAGAGAATAAACTAATTTAAAGCCAACTTTGCATATAGTTAGATTCTTACAAGTGATTCTGATTTAAGCAAGTGAGAAGAACCCTTATTTATGCTTAATACAGAGAAATATTTGTAAAGTTTGTTTATATAAAATTAAACGATGTGTCAATAATATCTAATGCAGGATTTTTTTGATGTATTGAGAATAACCTTCTTTCATTTCAATCTAAATAAACTATAAATAAGCATAGGCTAAATTAGTTAATAGAAAAAAAACATAGCTAACTATAATAAAATGATACAAATAAAATTAGAACTTCCTGGCATTAGTGGTCATAATGGGTCAAGAATTTCTAAATCAAATTGAGAGATGGGAAAATAATATTTTATTATAATAATGTTTGCTCTGAAAACATCTGCTGAGTATGA
Source organism: Piliocolobus tephrosceles (assembly GCF_002776525.5). NCBI lineage: Eukaryota > Metazoa > Chordata > Mammalia > Primates > Cercopithecidae > Piliocolobus > Piliocolobus tephrosceles. The sequence continues at coordinate 24,368,469 of NC_045444.1, read as the reverse complement.
CAGAATAAAATTACACCCAGCAGTAAAGTTGAACTGTGCAAACTTTAAGTTTCACATTGCTTGAGAATTAAGATGTCTGCCCTTTGCTTCAAAGTATTTTCTTAAGTTTTTTAAAGTTTGCTATTGTGGGTACATAATAATCGTATATATTTATGGGACACATATAATGTTTTGATACAGGTCTATAATGCGTGATGATCAAATCAGGGTAATTGGGGGTATTCATCACCTTAAACATTTATTATTTATTTGTATTAGGAACATTGCAACTCCATTCTTTTAGTTATTTTAAAAAATACAGTAAATTATTGTTAACTGTAGTCACCCTATTATGCTACCAAATACTAGATCTTATTCACCTCTCTAACTGTATTTTATACCCATCAATCACCCCCACTGTATCCCCTCCTCCCAATACCCTTCCTAGCCTCTACTAATCAACATTCAATTTTCTATTTCCATTAGTTCAATTTTTTTTAGTTCCAACATACGAATGAGAACATGTGATATTTGCCTTTTTGCACTTTGCTTATTTCATTTAATGTCTTCCAGTTCCATCCATGCTGTTGCAAATGACAGGATTTTAGTTCTTTTTTATGGCTGAATAACATTCTATTGTGTATGTATACCACATTTGCTTTAACCATTCATTCATTAATAGACACTCAGGTCAACAGTAGAATTCAAAGTATTTTTCTTTGACTTTGAGTTATAAAGATGTCATCTGCAAAGAATGTTTTATGTTAGCAAAAATGATCATTGATCATTGTAAATAATTCAATTTTCTTAAAAACAAAAATCAATAAATGTGAACATAAATCTGATTAAGCTTTTAGTTCTAACAATCAAGTTGCAGGATACAGAAAATAGAGAAACTCGCTCAATGACAACACAGAGATGTAGATAGAAAAATGCAGAATACAAGAAATGCTGCTAAACTTGGATTTTTCAGTAAATAAACTGCAAGAGAGAAACAAAGTGGGAGGGGACCTTGTAGATTAAAAATAGATAAGAGATGTAGCAATGAATTACAATGTACAATTCTCATTAGGATCTTTAGTCAAAGAACCTGGACAAAACTTGACAGTAGAGAACTCTAAACACGGACTGCATAAAAAGCCTTATAGTTGGGCAGGCACGGTGGCTCACGCCTGTAATCTCAGCACGTTGGGAGGCCAAGGCAGATGGATCACATGGTCAAGAGTTCAAGATCAGCCTGGACAATATGGTGAAACCCCGTCTCTACTAAAAATACAAAAATTAGCCAGGCATGGTGGCGGGAACCTGTAGTCCCAGGTGCTTGGGAGGCTGAGGCAGGAGAATTGCTTGAACCCGGGAAGCAGAGGTTTCAGTGAGCCGAGATCACATCACTGCACTCCAGCCTGGGCGACAAAGCAAAACTCCATCACAACAACAACAACAACAACAAAAAGCCTTATATTTTAAAGACAAAAGAATATTTATTGAAAATGATACAACTTGCTTCAAAATAATCTTGGAAAAGTAATGGGCATTGTTAAACATGAAACAAAATCAGACATAAGTTAGTAATCATTGATGCTGAGCGATGTGCACATAGAAGTTTATTGTGTTCTCGCTCTCCTTTTGTGTTTATTTGAAATTTTCCATAACAGAAAGTTAAAAATCAAAGGAAAAAATAAGGCAAATATTATTTGTCTAGGTAAAAATAAAGTGATTATAATGTATATATACTAAGAGAAGCTTTTACATGTTTTGTAAGCAGGGGAACCAGGCTCATGCTGTCTTGATTTCCAATAGCTAGCTTGCATCAGCTACAAATCCCATCACCTCCTTGGCTGAAGCTGAAAAGCCAGTGGGACACTGGAAACTGCCATAAGATCTGGATCTTCCCATCAACAAAGTGAGCAGTTGAGGGTATGTGATAGGTAGACATGTGACGCTTTCTGACAGTTCCGTGAACTGGCCTGCAAGGCGGCCTCTTGACTCCTAAAACCATCCCATGGTTAGGCTCACTTTTTTGTCCCAGCTCAGTCACCTCCCAGTCATGCAAATTCCCTGTGAACAGCTCCCTAGTCCAACCATTTAAATGTAGTCTGGAAAATAAGCCCAAATGACATCATAAAAATACATTAAAAATGACAATATTAGGTATGGCAGACAATGTCTCTTCAGTCTCTTATCTTCCCTTTCTTTCTTCCCAACAGAATTCCAATATGTCTAATTAAAAAAAAAAATCACTTTCCAAAAATCTCTCAGAAGAGAGTTGACCCATATAACATAGTCCTGGCCAATGGAACTTCAGCAAAAGATTTTGAGAGGGAATTTCAGGAACACTTTTTCAGATACGGTCAACTTGTTTTGTTCTTTTTTATTCTTATTTCACTGTATGAATTGCAGTTTGACAATTGGTGCTGCAGCTGCCACATTGCAACCATGGGAACAAAATCGACATGCTCAAGATGGCAGAGCAGAAATGGAAAAGGAGCCTCATTCCCTAAACAGCTGAGCAGCCATGATCTGCCTACCTCCCAGACCAGAGGACATGAGAAAAATGAATTCCTGTTTTATTAAACTACTGCAATGGGATTTCTGCTATATAGAGCTAAAAGTAATCCCTAACTGACATATCAGCTTATAAACTGTCCCAAATGTAAGAAATATGTTCTTATTATTAAATTCCCGGTGGTGGGGGGGATGGATCAAAGTCAGAAAAATTAAATATACATTGTTTTGTAAATATAAGACAAAATAATAAAGTAAAAATGTTATCCTAACAATTCCTCATGTTGGTTGGTGTCAATCAAAACGTCCTCAAGAAGATGCTTGAGCATTACAAATGTTTCCGCTGTCATTAATATTCTGTGCACCTATGACTCGGTTTAATAGTCTTTTGTTGAGATCATAGTACACCTCCAGCTTTTATTTGTGCCACAAGAAAGCACAGATGTGTAACGTTACCTTCTAATATGAGAAACCCACACACTCATATAATGTGAAGAAAACATACAAATGTAGTGATTTTAAATAAACAACGTATTGTAGCATCCTGTTATCCACAAATGTAAGTACTATAAAAAGTCAGGATAAGGCAGCCCCATCACTAGTCCATATTCTGCCTCTGTGCACATTAGAAAATTTTACCGCTTCCACAGAACATCTTGTTGATATCTGTAGTGGGCATGTATATACAGTAAACATGCAGGGATCATACACAAAATATATGATGTAAACAGCACCCCCTAGAGGTATGCAGTGTACAATCAGCTCACGTTAAGCCCATCGTGGAGTAGGAAGAAATCAGTGTGGGCTGACGTCAGAGATGTCACATACGGAAATGGTTTTGAGTAGAGCCCTCAATATATTAGAAAATAGAAGAAAAATCAAATTTTATGTTTTTATGGAATTTAGATTTTTTCATTATTTTAAGAAATGCTGTCTATCTATAGAAAACAGTGGCCAGATCTCAGATATTGATCACTATATTGTACCATGTCTGCAAAAGTAAATAACTTTTTAATCTCACCATTAAAAATCCATAGGCATGTACCTTCCCATGCCATAAAGGAACTCACACATAGTGTGACAGTAAATCAAATTTCAAAGGAACTTTTGCTGTGCTGGAGGGGCATGCACACATACAGGGGAAGCATCAAAGGATAACTCTTCCTGTGATAGCCTGCATGCAGTTTTGGCTATTTGCACTGCCACAGTATGCAGCTCTACTGGCTGAAACACCCAAACTAGGGGTTTTGTTTGCAAAACAAATGAATATAACATTTAACCCCTTCCTGAACAAGACTATGACAAAGCAGAGGGACTTGATTTAATGTCTCATTCAAGTAAAATGCTCACTTGAGTGCTCTGGAAAAATACATTTCAAAATATCTCTATGGTTCTTTTCAGATTAAAAATGGACATGATTAGGCCGGGTGCAGTGGCTCACGCCTGTAATCCCAGCACTTTGGAAGGCTGAGGCGGGCGGATCACGAGGTCAAGAGATTGAGACCATCCTAGCCAACATGGTGAAATCCCGTCTCTCCTAAATATATATATATGTATATATACAAAAATTAGCTGGGCATGGTGGCACACACCTGTCCCAGCTACTCGGGAGGCTGAGACAGGAGAATTGCTTCAACCTGAGAGGTGGAGGTTGCAGTGAGCCAAGATGGCTCCACTGTACTCCAGCCTGGCAACAGAGCGAGACTCCATTTCAAAACAAAAATGGACATGAGCTCATTCTTGGTTAAGATCCAGTGGAAATTTACTTCTAGGTAGTTGAATTCAAGAGTATTCAGCCTATAATCCCAGTGCTTTGAGAGACCAAAGTGGAAGAATGACTTGAGGCCAGGAGTTGGAGGCTGTAGTGAGATGTTTGCACCACTGCACTCCAGCCTAAATGACACAGCGAAACTCTGTCTCAAAAAAAAGAAAAGAAAAACAGAAAAGAAAAGATAAAGAAAGAGGAGTGCTCAGCTTGCTTGATGGAGCAGCCAGTACCCTGAGAAGTTTCTAAAGCAAAAGAATTCTCAGCTTTCTTCAGTCCTTTGATCCCTGGATGGAACCAAGTCTGTCATTTTAAAAATAATTTTCCCACGATTCAGATTATTAGCTAGTATGGCACTGGACTGATTAACCTTTTAAAAATTAAACTACATAATTATCCTTGTTCACTCTTAGTTTTCATAGGACATGGTTCCCAATCTTTTGGAGGCCCTGAGACTCATTGAAAATCACCATATTTATAAATCACACTGCATAAAGGATTGAGGTTGTTTATAGCCAAAAGCCAAAGACTGGGGGTCTCTGAACAGTGTAGTCTTTGACCAGTCACCAAGAGCTGAGAGAATCAGGGTCCTGGCTCACTAGTAATTCACTCTAGGAAGAGAAGGGAATTCATGATAGGTATTATAATGTCGAGAAGAAAAGAAACCAGGATATTGGGTTCTAGTTAGCTTCCTTGACTCCTCAATCCTAGAAATGCCTTTAGTCCTTCTTAAGCAAGAAAACTTTTATATCTCCTACTTTAAAGCTAATGTTTTATACTTAGTATTAAGATTTTTTTTTTTTTTTTTTTTTTTGAGACAGAGTCTTGCTCTGTTGCCCAGGCTAAAGTACAGTGTTTTGATCCCCCAGGCTCAAGCGATTCTCCTGCCTCAGCTTCTTGAGTAGCTGGGATTACAGGCATGCACCAACACGCCTGGCTAATTTTTGTATTTTTAGTGGAGACGGGGTTTTGCCATGTTGGCCAGACTGCTCTGAAACTCCTGACCTCAAGTGATTCACTCGCCTTGGCCTCCCAAAGTGCTGAGATTGCAGGCATGAGCCACCGCACCTGGCCTAAGAAAAAATTTTCTAACTAATATTGCTCTGCCAACACAGTGTCTAGAAAATCTCTAAGTTTCATTCCTTCTGGCTTGGGTTTTAGTGCAGTGTACCTTGGAGATATCGCAGGTTCAGTCCCTGACTGCTGCATTAAAGTGAATATTGCAATAAAGTAAGTCACACAAATTTTTTGAATTCCCAGTACATTTAAAAATTAGGATTACACTATACTGTAATCTATTAAGCATGAAATAGCATATGTCAAAGAAAAGTATATAGCTTAATTGAAAAATACTTTACTGCTTAAAAATGCTAAAGATCATCTGAGCCTTTAGCAAATCATAATCTTGTTTGCTGGTGGAGGGTCTTGCCTCAGTGTCGATGGCTGCTGACTGATCAGGGTGGTGGTGGCTGAGGATTGTGGTAGCTGTGGCAATTTCTTAAAATAAGACAATAATAAAGTTAGCTGCATCAGCTGACTCTTTTCCACAACATTTTTCTCTGTAGTGTGCAATACTGTTTCATAGCACTTTATGCACAGTGGAATTCTTTCAAATTAAAGTCAATCCTCTCAAATCCTGCCACTGCTTTATTAACTAACTTTTTGAAATATTCCAAATCTGTTGTCATTTTAACAATGTTCATAACATTTTTACCAGGAGTAGGTTTTATCTCAAGAAACAACTTTCTTTGCTCATCCTTAAGAAGAAACTCCTCGACTGTTCAAATTTTATCATGAGATTGCAGCAATTCAGTAACAACATCAGGTTCCATTTCTAATTACAGTTATCTTGCTATTTCCACCACATCTGCAGTTACTTTTGCCACTGAAGTCTTGAATCTTTCAAAGTCATGCAGGAGAGTTGGAATCAACTTCTTATAAACTCTTTCATAATGAATCAAAAATGTTCGTAATAGCATCTAGAATTGTGAATTATTTCTAGAAGATTTTCAGTTTACTTGACTCACATCCAGCAGTGGAATCACTATCAATGGCAGCTAGAACCTAAGACTTGAAAGTCAAAATTACTCCTTGATCTGCGGACTGAAGAACGATGTTGTGTTAACAGGCATGAAAACAACATTAGTTTCCTTATACATCTCCATCGGGGCTCTAGCATGACCAAGTACATCGCCAGTGGGCAGTAATATTTTGAAAACAATCCTGTTTTCTGAGGAGTTAAGTCTCAAAAATCAGTTTAAAATAGTCAGTAAACCATGCTATAAACAGATGTGCCGTCATCTGGGCTTTGTCGTATCTTTATAGAGCACAGATAGTAGATTTGACTACATGCGTAAGGGCCCTAGGGTTTTAGAATGGTAACAAGCATCAGCTTCAACTTGAGGTCACTGGCTGCATTAGCCTCTAACAAGAGTCAGCTTTGTCCTTTGAAGTTTTAAAACCAGGCATTGACTTCTTATCTCTAACTATAAAAGTCAGAGATGGCATCTTCTCCTGATAGAAGGCTGTTTCATCTATAGTAATAATCTGTCTAGGATAGGCACCTTCATCAATTATCTCAGCTAGATCTTCTGAGTAATATGCTGTGGCTTCCCCATCAGCACTTGCTGCTTCATCTTGCACTTTTATGTAAGGGATGTGGTTTCTTTCCTTAAACCTAATGAACCAACCTCTGCTAGGTATCAACTTTTCATCTGCAGCTTCCTCACTTCCCTCAACCTTCACAGAATTAAGGTTAGGACCTTGCTCTGAATTAGGCTTGGCTTGAGAGAACGTTACAGCTGGTTTGATCTTCTAACCAAGACCATTCAAACTTTTTCTGTAATAAGTCTATTTTGTTTTCTTATTATTCGTGTATTCGTTGGAGTAACACTTATAATTTTCTTCAAGAAGTTTTCCTTTGCATGTTTGGTGCAAGTGGCCTAGCTTTCAGTCTATCTTGATTTTTGATGTATCTTCCTCATTAAACTCAATTATTTTTAGTTTTTGATTTAAAGTAAGAGATAGGCAACTCTTTTCTTCTCTTGAACACTTAGAGGCCATTATAAGGTTAATTTCGATATTGCTGTGTCTCAGGGAATACAGAGGTCTGAAGCAAAGAAGGGAGACGGGGGAACTGCCAGTCAATGGAGTAGTCAGAACACACACAACATTTATCAATTAAATTTGTCATCTTATGTGAATGTGATTCGTAGCACCCCAAAACAGTTACAATAGTAACATCAAAGATCACAGATCACAATAACAGATATACTAATAATGAAAAGTTTGAAATACTCTGAGAATTACCAAAACGTGACACAGAGATACGCACTGAGCACACATCGTTGGACAAATGGCACTGATAGACTTGCTCAATCCAAGGTTGTCACAAACCTTCAATTTCTTAAAAAAAAAAAATGCAATATCTGCAAAGCTTAATAAGATTAAACTCAATGAAACACAGTACACCTTGTATATAAATCCCCACTCCCAATAAAACCTAGATACCATAAATCAAAAGCACTAATTTTAGGCTATTATGTAGCTTTAGACATTAAAACTTTAAAAAGTCTACTTTAAAATTCAAAGTCTAAGATAATTCCTTTCTTCTGGGTAGTATCTACCTTCACTTCCCTGAACAATCCATTTCAGCTTCAAGGAAAATGCCTTATCGTAGAAAGAATAGACTGGGTAACATTTGTATACACTGTATTATTTATTCATTTATTAGGTGAGGAGGTGGTATTTCATTGGCATAGAGAGACACAAACACCATCAACCTTGATAGAAACCTGATGGCTACCTATACTTGAGGAGAAGGATATGCAAAGAGTTCTGGGACATCGTCAATTGAAGTGATTCTCCTAAGAGAAAAGGCAAGAAATATTTCGAAAGATGTTGACCTTATATTTACTTGAAAATATTCCTTGTAAGCACATGATTTTCATCTCAGCAAGTGGGTTGGTACACTCAAGATACAGTAATGCTCTATTAGTTTAACCATGATCAGTGAAGAGCCCTAGCACAGGAATTTTTCAAATTGTATCCTACCTCCCAAACCTGTGATTTTAATTCTCTGCTTTATTGTTTAGTTTAATTTTTTTCTACCAAATATAAACGCAAGACATGCTTACTGTGAAAAGAAAATAAAATTATACAAGAAAATATAAAAGAAGAAAAAAATACATAGAATCTCATTATCTAAGTATTAATAACCCTTAATATATATCATGCCAGACTTTTATACACATAAATATCCAAGCACAGAGTATTAAATTTTCTAAAACTATTTTTAAATATTAATGATATTTGGAAACCTGCTTTTTATATTAGACATTACATAATATGAAAGAGGGAGATGTTTTAAATGTTGCCCTATTTAAGTGATCATATTGATTATAGATTTCAGTTTTTCGTATTGTAAGTAATCTATGAGTATGTATGCACATAAGTTACTGCACCTGCATTCAGTTATTCCTATAGAATTGGATTTCCTGTACGTAGGATCTCCGTAGCAGAGTGAAAACATATTTTGCGCTTTAATACATACCACCTAAATGACTCCCAGATAGGTTCTGTCCCCGTATGAATGAGACTATCCCAAAAGTGACACCAAAACAATCACTTCTATTTTGCCAGTGTATAAGATGTTTTGATTTGATGACTAGCAAATTTGAATATCTTCTTGATACTTATCAAAACACTCCTATTTCTTCTTTCTAAAAGAACTTTTTGTTGACATTTATATCTTTTTCTTATTAATTCAAAAGACTTTTATAGGTTACTGATAGTAACCTTTTGTCTGTTATATATGTGGAAACTTTATCCTTTAATTTGTGTCTGACTTTTAAGATTATTATATAGTAACTTCTATAAATATCCTTCTTTGCTTTTTCTGATTTTTGTGATATGCTTACATAGTTCTGCCAAACCCCAAGGTTATAAAAATATTTGACATATGATAAAAATAACAAAAACACAAATGAATTTTCAAAGATGTTTAAATCATCTTGATTTATTTTTATAGAAGAGTAAAAGGGGGAATTTTTTTTTTACCAAATGGTTTGTCAATTGTGTCAACTCCATTTAGACAAACTCATTCTTTCTCTACCAATATGAAAAGCTTTTTATCATATGTTAAATTCCATATGTTCCTGTAACTGTGTTCCATATATATTTATGTATCTATATCTATCTATAAATATATATTTAATTCAGTGTTTAACATTATTAAATGAATACATTTGATTCTAATTAAAGTTAAGATTTTTATTAATAATATGTAAGGATATAGATTAATTTATTGAAAATTAATATTCACATTACTTACTCTTTTCATCCAAAATTATGAAATGTATGAAGCTGTCATTCTCTATGTTGTTCTAACAAATATATTAATTATGTAAGTATACATATTATATAATGTTTTCTAATTGTTTATTTTGAGTTTATTAAAAAATCTTGGGGCTGAGTGCAGTGGTTCACACCTGTAATCCCAACAATTTGGGAAGCCAAAGTGGGAGGATCTCTTGAGCCCAGGAGTTCGAGACATGCCTAGGCAACATAGTGAGACCTCATCTTTACAAAAAATTTAAAAATTAAAAACTCTTGTGTTTTTTGTTTGTTTTTACACAGGCCTGATGGCATGTGCCTGCGGTCCCAGCTACTCAGGAAGCTGAGGTGGGAGGAACAAGTAGGCATAGGAGGTGGAGGCTACAGTGAGCCATGATGGTGCCACTGAACTCCAGCCTGGGAGACTGAGTAAGGACCCTGTATCAAAAAGAAAGCACAACAAAACAATCTTGGTTTTTAAGATATATCAATCAAAACCAATCACTTTCATTCAATCTTATATTATTTATGATAGGTTTCAGTAGATTCTCCTGGTTTTTCTAGGTCCAGAATTACAACTCAAAAATAATAATTTTGCCCTTAACTTTCTAAAAATGTTGCCTCATGAATTTTTTAATCTCTATTGCTAAAATAACTCTACTAGGAAACAGTTTTGTTAAAATTATGTTATTTTGGGGGGAAGGGATGACTCTGTTTCCAATTTGTCTCCATATTTTGACAGTTACATTGATGATAACATACATAAATAACACACATGGGGTTTGTGCTATATTTGTATAACTTCTAACCTTATTTCCATTTTATAAATTATCCTTTCTGCTAAGTCCAATCTACTAACTATTTTACAGCTTTTATTTTGAGTTATTGTGTTTTTTTGTTTATAAAAGTTGGATTTGGTTCTTTTTTTTTTTTTCCAAATCTGTTAAGTTACCTTGAACATATGTTAAAGAACATCAATTTTTTAAAATATAGTGAGCTGAGTTGTTTAAAATCTGTGAATGGTAATTTTAATATTTGAATTCTGCATCTGGCTATATTATACCTGTTGTTTCTATTGGTTCTTCTTCATGCTGCCTTGTTTCTTTGTGTGCTTGATTATCTTTGAAAGCTTTCTGGTTATTACTCTTGAATGATTATTTGTGAGGGTTCCCCGTGATCCCAACTGACTATGTTCTTCCCTAGTGAGATACTGTGCTTGCATCTGCCAGGTAGCTGGGTACCTCGGAATATTATCCAAGTTCATGGATAGAAGTTACTTGACCAACCCCGGTAATGTAGGACATGGCTACAAAATCCTAATGGTGATTTAATTTCTTCTGTTTTTCTTCTGCTCTACTCAAAGCAGGGTAGGCTGCTTTGCATTTCAAGGTGTGGGATCTGGTAGTGGGTACAATCAACATACATATATAAAGTTACCTAGTTAAATTTGAATTTCAGATTAATAACAAATCATTTTTAAAGTACAAAAATATCACAAATATTACATGGAGCAATACAGTTAAAAAAAAACCTTCATTGTGTAGCTGAAAGTTGAACTGAACTGGATGACCTGCATTTCATCAGGCAATCATGGTAATGGGTTTAGTTCTTGTCCATACTTCATCCTGAGGGTATAAGCCTTAGTCATCCCAGATCAATGTTGGAGATGGGTGTCTTTTAGGAGTCCCACTCCTCATGGGAAGATTGTGGGCCTTGGCTTCTGTATGTCTTGTCTCACAAGGTTGCAAATAAATTCCAAGTACACAGCATAGACAAATGCCCCCAAGAAAAATGACTTTGGTGTTCAAATATTCTGCTTATGTATTTGATTCTGATTATCTTCCCAAACTGATCTGGCAGCTGTCCACTCTCTTTTCAGCTTGTCAATGTTTTTAAAGAAATGGGTTTGCCTTTGGGAGGCCGAGGTGGATGGATCACGAGGTCAGGAGTTCGAGACCAGCCTGGCCAATATGGTGAAACCCTATTTCTACTGAAAATAAAAAAAATTAGCTGGGCATGGTGGCACGTGCCTGTAGTCCAAGCTACTCGGGAGGCTGAAGCAGAAGAATCACTTGAACCCAGGAGACAGAGGTTGTGGTGAGCCAAGATCGCACCACTGGACTCCAGCCTGGGCGACAAAGAGAGACTCTGTCAAGAAAGAAACCAAGAAAGAAAGAGAGAAAGAGAGAGAGAGAAAGGAAAAGAGAGGAGAGGAGAGGAGAGGAGAGAGAGAGAGAGAGAGAGAGAGAGAGAGAGAGAGAGAGAGAGAAAGAAAGAAAGAAAGAAAGAAAGAAAGAAAGAAAGAAAGAAAGAAAGAAAGAAAGAAAGAAAGAGATAAAGAAATGTGTTTGCTTCAATTGGTGGTTTCTACCCCAGCATTTTGTTGTTGTTGTTTCAGCAGGAGAGATGACCTGAAAAACCTAGTATGAATTACTGACAAAGTTGTGGGGACCATTTTTAGCCACTGAAGACTGAAGGCTATGTCTTTCTAAACTACTGAGCAGTACAATTGCATATGAAGTGTATGAAAAGGTAGTATTTCTGCAATAGGCATAGCTTTATTTGCAGATATATTTTCATACCTTAAGCACTAGTAAATGGAACATGTAAAACTGGAGATTTTGTCCCAACTGGAATTGATTACTCCTTCTTCAGAGCTCTCAAAGCAATTTGTAACTTAATATAGCACTAAACCTTTCTCCAAAGTATAGATTTCTACATACACACCTGTCCTACCCTTTCGATTAAAGGCTTCCTGATGGCATAGTTTTGTTTCCTCACCTTCAAATTCCAAATAGCCCCAGTAAAGTGGTGGCTAAAATGCTTTCAACACTCAAAAGGTGTGTGTTAAATTACATTGAATGAAAAGGACACTGGTAGACATTTTTTCCAAAACCAAAGGTAATACACTTCCTAACATTTAAAAAAGACATAGAGATGCAAACAGGAGAAGCCAAGTTGGTGGCAGATGTAATATGTGAACATTATTTAAGAAGGGAAGCAGGGCTGCTACATGCTATTAACACTTAATTTTGAATTAATTTGCCAGTGGCCCATATAGGGGGCAGTACTTTGAAGAAAGGGCACAGGAGAGATATATGTTAATGAGAACAGAGGAAGGGTTATGACTGGAGCCTGCAGGATCACATGATCTAATGGGATGCCATCCCTTGCGTGCAGTTCCTGGTTTCCTAACCCCTGCAGATCAAGGTTTTAGAAAGGCAGGAACTGCACACAAGGGATGGACTAGGAAGCAGGCTAGAACAACATACGTAGGTGTATGGAATTGGAAACAGGAATATGGGAGAAAAATGATTTCTACTTTCAATTGTGCCTACATTGAATTACAAACCTCCAGCAGACTTTAAAATTCTCACTAAGTAGGAGCAAAAAAGGAAGTTGGGATATAGGCAAGGATCCCAGGAAGCTATATCCAAACCTCCTACAGCTTATCTCCTTGTGATAAGGAATGTTCACCCTAAGAAGTTATTTGATAAGGCATCTGTAAATCCCTCTGTGCTAAAAGCAGCCCATCTCCTCATTCTGTATCCCTGCCTTCATCAGGGGAATTTGGGTGGAAGCGCCTGCCTTAGGGCCTCAAAAACGTACAGAACAACGAAGCAAATGAGGGGATTAGTATCATTAAAGGGCACCACAAGCAGTGTCCAGAGCTGAGCAATCAGTCATAATCTGATTTACCATCCTGCACAGGGCAGGGAAGGCAGGATAAACACAGTATGAGTCCAGATAGAGGAAAGCAGGCAATAATGACTGAAGGGTTTTTCTTGAGAAAATGCATGAACACGTAGTTTTGTGGCTGCTGTGTGTTTGGCTTGATGTTCTAAGTACTGCCAAATGAGTGTATTCCTCTGCCTTAAAAGATAGGATAGTTGATTATATTTGTCAGCTTGGCTGGGTCACAGGGTGTCCAGATATTTAGTCAAACAATATTCTGGGTATTTCTGTTAGGGTGTTTTGAATGAGAGTAACATTTCAGTCAATGGATTTTCAGTAAAGCAAATTGTGCCAGAAAATGTGGTGGACTTCATCCTAGCAGTTGAAGAACTCAATATGACAAAAAGACTATCCTGTCCTGAGTGAGAATTCTCCAGTAGCCTGCCTTTGGATTTCATCTACAACACCAGCTCTTTCCAGTTCTACAGCAGACTGCCTTTGGACTTGAACCAAAACGTCAGCCCTCCTGGTTCTCTAGCTTGCCATCCTATCCAGCAGTTTTTAAACTGGTCAGCCTCTACAGTTGCATGAGCCAATTCTTCATAATAAATCTGTGTATACATTTATGCCTAATTGGCTCTGTTTCTCTGGAGACCCCTGACTAATACAGAAGGGACACTCACAGAGGAGGGAAAGAAGGTATATGGGCAAACAAAGTACAATTAGCTTCACCATGGACCCCAGAGAAATAAGATTTTTAAATACTTTTCAGGAGCAATTTCTCTATTTCCTTCTAGTTTGAGGTCCTGAGTTCTGTCATAACATCAATTGTTAAAAGAGCCTACTGATAAGCAGAATGTTAGGTGGCTTTGTTGGACACATAATGTCCATTTCAGAGGAATCCAGTTTCTTGTCAAGCCCGACTCCAAAAGAGAGAGATGCACAAAATGTTTTGTTAGCATTGCCAACTAGAAACAATGCCAAATTTTACCACTAAAGGAAGCAAGCATTTTTTAAAAATTTGCTACCATTTGACTACCTTTTCTATGAAAGACACATAATTGCCAGATTCACCAAAGTTGAAATGAAGGAAAGAATCTTAAGGGCAGCCAGAGAGAAAGGTTGGGTTACCCACAAAGGGAAGCCCATCAGACTAACAGCAGATCTCTCGGCAGAAACTCTACAAGCCAGAAGAGAGTGGGGGCCAATATTCAACATTCTTAAAGAAAAGAATTTTAAACCCAGAATTTCAAATCCAACCAAACTTAGTTTCATAAGTGAAGGAGAAATAAAATCCTTTACAGATAAGCAAATGCTTAGAGATTTTGTCACCACCAGGCCTGCCTTACAGGAGACCCTGAAGGAAGCCCTAAACATGGAAAGAAACAACCGGTACCAGCCATTGCAAAAACATGCCAAAATGTAAAGACCATCGAGGCTAAGAAGAAACTGTATCAACTAACAAGCAAAATAACCAGTTAATATCATAATGGCAGGATCAAGTTCACACATAACAATATTAACCTCAAATGTAAATTGACTAAATGCTCCAGTTAAAAGACAGACTGGCAAACTGGATAGAGTCAAGACCCATCAGTCTGCTGTATTCAGGAGACCCATCTCACATGCAGAGACATACATAGGCTCAAAATAAAGGGATGGAGGAAGATCTACCAAGCAAATGGAGAACAAAAAAGAAGCAGAGGTTGCAATGCTAGTCTCTGATAAAACAGACTTTAAACCATCCAAGATCAAAAGAGACAAAGAAGGCCATTACATAATGGTAAAGGGATC
>NC_045444.1:24269124-24353407 GCF_002776525.5 Piliocolobus tephrosceles | reverse complement strand
CATCACAATTAAAAGAACTAGAGAGGCAAGAGCAAACACATTCAAAAGCTAGCAGAAAGCAAGAAATAACTAAGATCAGAGCAGAACTGAAGGAGATAGAGACACAAAAAACCCTCCAAAAAATCAATGAATCCAGGAGTTGGTTTTTTGAAAAGATCAACAAAATTGACAGACCGCTAGCAAGATTAATAAAGAAGAAAAGAGAGAGGAATCAAATAGACGCAATAAAAAATGATAAAGGGGATATCACCACCGACCCCACAGAAATACAAACTACCATCAGAGAATACTATAAACACCTCTACGCAAATCAACTAGAAAATCTAGAAGAAATGGATAATTTCCTGGACGCGTACACTCTTCCAAGACTAAACCAGGAAGAAGTTGAATCCCTGAATAGACCAATAGCAGCCTCTGAAATTGAGGCAACAATTAATAGCCTGCCCACCAAAAAAAGCCCAGGACCAGATGGATTCACAGCTGAATTCTACCAGAGGTACAAGGAGGAGCTGGTACCATTCCTTCTGAAACTATTCCAATCAATAGAAAAAGAGGGAATCCTCCCTAACTCATTTTATGAGGCCAACATCATCCTGATACCAAAGCCTGGCAGAGACACAACAAAAAAAGAGAATTTTAGACCAATCTCCCTGATGAACATCGATGCAAAAATCCTCAATAAAATACTGGCAAACCGGATTCAGCAGCACATCAAAAAGCTTATCCACCATGATCAAGTGGGCTTCATCCCTGGGATGCAAGGCTGGTTCAACATTCGCAAATCAATCAACGTAATCCAGCATATCAACAGAACCAAAGACAAGAACCACATGATTATCTCAATAGATGCAGAAAAGGCTTTTGACAAAATTCAACAGCCCTTCATGCTAAAAACGCTCAACAAATTCGGTATTGATGGAACGTACCTCAAAATAATAAGAGCTATTTATGACAAACCCACAGCCAATATCATACTGAATGGGCAAAAACTGGAAAAGTTCCCTTTGAAAACTGGCACAAGACAGGGATGCCCTCTCTCACCACTCCTATTCAACATAGTGTTGGAAGTTCTGGCTAGGGCAATCAGGCAAGAGAAAGAAATCAAGGGTATTCAGTTAGGAAAAGAGGAAGTCAAATTGTCCCTGTTTGCAGATGACATGATTGTGTATTTAGAAAACCCCATCGTATCAGCCCAAAATCTTCTTAAGCTGATAAGCAACTTCAGCAAAGTCTCAGGATACAAAATTAATGTGCAAAAATCACAAGCACTCTTATACACCAGTAACAGACAAGCAGAGAGCCAAATCAGGAATGAACTTCCATTCACAATTGCTTCAAAGAGAATAAAATACCTAGGAATCCAACTTACAAGGGATGTAAAGGACCTCTTCCAGGAGAACTACAAACCACTGCTCAGTGAAATCAAAGAGGACACAAACAAATGGAAGAACATACCATGCTCATGGATAGGCAGAATCAATATTGTGAAAATGGCCATACTGCCCAAGGTAATTTATAGATTCAATGCCATCCCCATCAAGCTACCAATGAGTTTCTTCACCGAATTGGAAAAAACTGCTTTAAAGTTCATATGGAACCAAAAAAGAGCCCGTATTGCCAAGACAATCCTAAGTCAAAAGGACAAAGCCGGAGGCGTCACGCTACCTGACTTCAAACTATACTACAAGGCTACAGTAACCAAAACAGCATGGTACTGGTACCAAAACAGAGATATAGACCAATGGAACAGAACGGAGCCTTCAGAAATAATGCCACACATCTACAACCATCTGATATTTGACAAACCTGAGAAAAACAAGAAATGGGGAAAGGATTCCCTATTTAATAAATGGTGCTGGGAAAATTGGCTAGCCATAAGTAGAAAGCTGAAACTGGATCCTTTCCTTACTCCTTATACGAAGATTAATTCAAGATGGATTAGAGACTTAAATGTTAGACCTAATACCATAAAAACCCTAGAAGAAAATCTAGGTAGTACCATTCAGGACATAGGCATGGGCAAGGACTTCATGTCTAAAACACCAAAAGCAACAGCAGCAAAAGCCAAAATTGACAAATGGGATCTCATTAAACTAAAGAGCTTCTGCACAGCAAAAGAAACTACCATCAGAGTGAACAGGCAACCTACAGAATGGGAGAAAATTTTTGCAATCTACTCATCTGACAAAGGGCTCATTTCCAGAATCTACAAAGAACTCAAACAAATATACAAGAAAAAAACAACCAACCCCATCCAAAAGTGGGGAAAGGATATGAACAGACATTTCTCAAAAGAAGACATTCATACAGCCAACAGACACATGAAAAAATGCTCAGCATCACTGGCCATCAGAGAAATGCAAATCAAAACCACAATGAGATACCATCTCACACCAGTTAGAATGGCAATCATTAAAAAATCAGGAAACAATAGGTGTTGGAGAGGATGTGGAGAAATAGGAACACTTTTACACTGTTGGTGGGATTGTAAACTAGTTCAACCATTATGGAAAACAATATGGCGATTCCTCAAGGACCTAGAACTAGATGTACCATATGACCCAGCCATCCCACTACTGGGTATATACCCAAAGGATTATAAATTATGCTACTACAAAGACACATGCACACGTATGTTTATTGCGGCACTATTCACAATAGCAAAGACTTGGAATCAACCCAAATGTCCATCAGTGACAGACTGGATTAAGAAAATGTGGCACATATACACCATGGAATACTATGCAGCCATAAAAAAGGATGAGTTTGCGTCCTTTGTAGAGACATGGATGCAGCTGGAAACCATCATTCTTAGCAAATTATCACAAGAAGAGAAAACCAAACACCGCATGTTCTCACTCATAGGTGGGAACTGAACAATGAGCTCACTTGGACTCGGCAAGGGGAACATCACACACTGGGGCCTATCATGGGGAGGGGGGAGGGGGGAGGGATTGCATTGGGGAGTTATACCTGATATAAATGATGAATTGATGGGTGCTGATGAGTTGATGGGTGCAGCACACCAACATGGCACATGTATACATATGTAACCTGCACGTTATGCACATGTACCCTAGAACTTAAAGTATAATAAAAAAAAAAAGAAAAAAAGAAAAAAAAAAGAAACTATTCCAATCAATAGAAAAAGAGGGAATCCTCCCTAACTCATTTTATGAGGCCAACATCATCCTGATACCAAAGCCTGGCAGAGACACAACAAAAAAAAGAAAATTTTAGACCAATATCCCTGATGAACATCCATGCAAAAATCCTCAATAAAATACTGGCAAATCGGAAAAAAGCACATCAAAAAGCTTATCCAGCATGATCAAGTGGGCTTCATCCCTGGGATGCAAGGCTGGTTCAACATTCGCAAATCAATAAACATAATCCAGCATATAAACAGAACCAAAGACAAGAACCACATGATTATCTCAATAGATGCAGAAAAGGCTTTTGACAAAATTCAACAGCCCTTCATGCTAAAAGCGCTCAATAAATTCGGTATTGATGGAATGTACCTCAAAATAATAAGAGCTAATTATGACAAACCCACAGCTAATATCATACTGAATGGGCAAAAACTGGAAAAATTCCCTTTGAAAACTGGCACAAGACAGGGATGCCCTCTCTCACCACTCCTATTCAGCATAGTGTTGGACGTTCTGGCTAGGGCAATCAGGCAAGAGAAAGAAATAAAGGGTATTCAGTTAGGAAAAGAAGAAGTCAAATTGTCCCTGTTTGCAGATGACATGATTGTATATTTAGAAAACCCCATCGTATCAGCCCAAAATCTCCTTAAGCTGATAAGCAACTTCAGCAAAGTCTCAGGATACAAAATTAATGTGCAAAAATCACAAGCATTCTTATACACCAGTAACAGACAAACAGAGAGCCAAATCAGGAATGAACTTCCATTCACAATTGCTTCAAAGAGAATAAAATACCTAGGAATCCAACTTACAAGGGATGTAAAGGACCTCTTCCAGGAGAACTACAAACCACTGCTCAGTGAAATCAAAGAGGACACAAACAAATGGAAGAACATACCATGCTCATGGATAGGAAGAATCAATATCGTGAAAATGGCCATACTGCCCAAGGTTATTTATAGATTCAATGCCATCCCCATCAAGCTACCAATGAGTTTCTTCATAGAATTGGAAAAAACTGCTTTGAAGTTCATATGGAACCAAAAAAGAGCCCGCATTGCCAAGACAATCCTAAGACAAAAGGACAAAGCTGGAGGCGTCATGCTACCTGACTTCAAACTATACTACAAGGCTACAGTAACCAAAACAGCATGGTACTGGTACCAAAACAGAGATATAGACCAATGGAACAGAACAGAGTCCTCAGAAATAATACCACACATCTACAGCCATCTGATCTTTGACAAACCTGAGAGAAACAAGAAATGGGGAAAGGATTCCCTATTTAATAAATGGTGTTGGGAAAATTGGCTAGCCGTAAGTAGAAAGCTGAAACTGGATCCTTTTCTTACTCCTTATATGAAGATTAATTCAAGATGGATTAGAGACTTAAATATTAGATCTAATACCATAAAAACCCTAGAAGAAAACCTAGGTAATACCATTCAGGACATGGGCATGGGCAAGGACTTCATGTCTAAAACACCAAAAGCAACGGCAGCAAAAGCAAAAATTGACAAATGGGATCTAATTAAACTAAGGAGCTTCTGCACAGCAAAAGAAACTACCATCAGAGTGAACAGGCAACCTACAGAATGGGAGAAAATGTTTGCAATCTACTCATCTGACAAAGGGCTAATATCCAGAATCTACAAAGAACTCAAACAAATATACAAGAAAAAAAACAAATAACCCCATCAAAAAGTGGGCAAAGGATATGAACAGACATTTCTCAAAAGAAGACATTCATACAGCCAACAGACACATGAAAAAATGCTCATCATCACTCGTCATCAGAGAAATGCAAATCAAAACCACAATGAGATACCATCTCACACCAGTTAGAATGGCAATCATTAAAAAGTCAGGAGACAACAGGTGTTGGAGAGGATGTGGAGAAATAGGAACACTTTTACACTGTTGGTGGGATTTTAAACTAGTTCAACCATTATGGAAAACAGTATGGCAATTCCTCAAGGATCTAGAACTAGATGTACCATATGACCCAGCCATCCCACTACTGGGTATATACCCAAAGGATTATAAATCATGCTGCTATAAAGACACATGCACACGTATGTTTATTGCGGCACTATTCACAATAGCAAAGACTTGGAATCAACCCAAATGTCCATCACTGACAGACTGGATTAAGAAAATGTGGCACATATACACCATGGAATACTATGCAGCCATAAAAAAGGATGAGTTTGCATCCTTTGTAGGGACATGGATGCAGCTGGAAACCATCATTCTTAGCAAATTATCACAAGAACAGAAAACCAAACACCGCATGTTCTCACTCATAGGTGGGAACTGAACAACGAGATCATTTGGACTCGGGAAGGGGAACATTACACACCAGGGCCTATCATGGGGAGGGGGGAGGGGGGAGGGATTGCATTGGGAGTTATACCTGATATAAATGATGAATTGATGGGTGCTGACGAGTTGATGGGTGCAGCACACCAACATGGCACAAGTATACATATGTAAGAAACCTGCACATTATGCACATGTACCCTAGAACTTAAAGTATAATAAAAAATAAAAAATAAAAAAATAAAAAATAAAGAAATAAAAATTAAAATAAAATAAAATAGTTGTTACAAATTTTGCTCCGGTGGAATGACTGACCCCCCGCTCTTCCTACTGGTCACATCCATAAGAAACGGGCAGTGGTGGAGGATATGAGAATGAACCCAAGGTACCACCTCATCCTCTAAAAAGCCTCACACAGAGACTTAGCTCCCCATGTCCAAAGCTCAAACATCATAGTTTTAAATGTTTTATATCAGAGAGAGGTGCCTTTTTTTTTCTTTCCCATGTTTATAGAGAGTTATGCTTGAGCCCAATATCTGTATAGAAATAAACCACGTGAACATGGAAAGAACCAAAGAAAATCATGTCACAGACATCTGTCCATGGAAAGGCATTGTCTGGAAAGCCACAGGTTGTGATGGGGCAGAGGCTACCCAGGAAGTATTATTTCATGTCTAGTTCTATGATAGCATATATTTTAACACTACAATTCCACTAATTTACTCTCTAATTCGGAAATAATGATCATCCTAATTTTGGATGAACTGGGGACTCTGGTAGCCATTTGTTTAGTACACATGGTGTAGTGTCACAGTTACAAGCACAGGCTCTAGGTTGAACCGCTAGGCCCAATCCCAGGTTCACCACTTGCTAGGTGTCGGTGACAAGTTACTTATCCTCTATACATCCATTTCTTGTTTGAGAAGTATAAGTTCCTATTGTTAACAATAATAGAGAATATGCTTCATAGGATTGCTGTGAGAACTGAACAAAACGACTCATTCAAGGTGCCTAGGATGTAGGAAATTCTCAATAAATGCTATTTATTATTAGAATCATTATTATTTAAAGAGTTCACATAAATCAAGAGTCCTTCAGCGAAAGCTTTAGATAGACAATAAGCAAAAGAGGTAAGAGCCCTACATGAAGTGGCTGTGAAATGAGAAGAATTGCCTAGCATCCCTTTACAAATAATTACCCTGTTAAACTATTCTGTACTTGCTGCAAAGAGGAAGCTGGTCCATCTGTGGACAGCCACAGGCATTGCCTCTATGTAGAGAAACATTAGGGGTCATTCAATCCTGTAGTCCTGTTGGTTCTAACTTCAGATAAGTAAGATAAATAAACTCCTGACCAAATAAGAGCCAGCTCTGTCTGGGAATAATTTATAAATTGATTTATCAAAGTTTATTTAAGTCATTCCCTCATAGTTTCTTTCTTGAGCATTTTACAACTACCAGAAACTTTTCTTATTGAGATAAATTATATAAATTACATAAATAGTTTAGTATGTACTAAATGTTCATTTCTCCCAAATTTAAACTGATAGTGCTTATTTGTAAATTCATTATTGCACATCCATGAGCTAATGCAAATAATAAAAAATAATAATGGTATAAAATGGGCTTAATTTTTACCATATTTGGAAGAATTGAGTCCTCAAGGTTCTCAACAAGACTGAACTCCATGAAAATAAAGCTCCAGTTGAGGAAACAGCCTGCATTTGCTCTGTCTGCTTTGTTAGATTCCCAGGACACTCATCCATCCATTCCCTAACCTCATTCTTGACTGAGGGGAAAAAAATTAACCTGATAATTTGTTATTCTTATCTAGATTGTTGTCTTCTGCCTGATCACAAGTGAATAAAACAATTTGAATTGCTCCATGTATAAGAGAAGAAATTTTGAAAACCGATTCCATTCTAGAGTTGCTCATAATATAAAAAGTGAACTAACTCTGCTATTTGTGGTGCATATGAATTATTTGAAAACTATGGCTATTGAGAGTAGCAAAGATTCTGGACCTGACACTGTCAACTCCCTCTATGAGAATCTCTTGTGGACATCTCACCACAGAGGAAGGTCAATCACAATCTCACCTTCCTGAGAAAGAGACTCATCCTTCAGCCTGAACTTGGCCTTGAGAAGGAGAAAACACAGAAAGGAAATCTCTCCCTCTCTGTCTGGGAAAGGCCAACATGTCTTGGAGACAGATTTGGGTTGGAAAGTGTTAAGATGGCAATCTTCATCATGAAGCAGCCCTGAGGTTAAAAAAGGAGGGATCAAGTAAGAGTGTCCTGGAAGAAACCTAGTCCTTATTAGTGACCCTGTGCTGATTCATTACAGCTCTATCTTGGTATTTCATGAGGCTCTCTAAAGACTTCCAGCCACATTTTCTTAATCCATATACACCATGGAATACTATGCAGCCATAAAAAAGGATGAGTTTGCGTCCTTTGTAGGGACATGGATGCAGCTGGAAACCATCATTCTTAGCAAACTATCACAAGAACAGAAAACCAAACACCGCATGTTCTCACTCATAGGTGGGAACTGAACAATGAGCTCACTTGGACTCGGGAAGGGGAACATCACACAATGGGGCCTATCATGGGGAGGGGGGAGGGGGGAGGGATTGCATTGGGGAGTTATACCTGATATAAATGATGAATTGATGGGAGCTGACGAGTTGATGGGTACAGCACACCAACATGGCACATGTATACATATGTAACAAACCTGCACGTTATGCACATGTACCCTAGAACTTAAAGTATAATAAAAATAAAAAAAAAACTAATAAAAAAAAAAAAAGACTTCCAGCCAACCTCAGATTTTCACAAAGGCAAAATAAAGGGAAGAATGATTTTTATCTTGTGAGTGTCAAAAGAGTGAATGTCTTGAGATCCAGCAGGGTAGCATGGTGAAGAAGGCAGTCATGTTGATAGCAGTGCTGGTAATGGTGGTGATGGCCTTATTCAAAGAAAAAGAGCCAGTCTTAGAAAAAAAGAATCTGATGGGGTCATTCAGGACTCCCTCCTCACTGAGAAGATCTCTTTCAGAGTTCAGTTTTAGAGAGATTTGTTTCACATTTTTGAATGTGCAGAACTGTTAATCACTTAAATTGATAGCATATCTCATTGACTTCACATTTTTATTTTTTAACACATTTAAAATACTACATATCTATGTAGGAGTATATTACATATGTGTGTATTTTTATTGAAAAAATATTCCTGCAATTTATAGGCATGCAAAATGTAGCATAATAAGTATCCTTCCAACCAAAGAATAGAAGGAAATTTTCTCAAACTGTATTTGAGGAAAACCTATAGCTAATATCATATTTAATATTAAAAGACTACATATTTTACTCTTAAGATCAGGAATTTAGAAAGAATGCTTCCTCTCACTCCTTCTATTCAACTCCTTCCATTCCCTAGAATCTCCAATGTAATAAAAGAATAAAATGAAATAAAGTATAAAAATTGAAAAGGAAAAATAAAATTATCTTTATCCTCAGACAACATTAATAGTGTGTGAAGAATATCCTAAGAAATTTACAAAAAGATACTAGAATTAATAAGTGACTTTGACAAAGGTTGCAGGAAACAATATCGATGAACAAAGATCAATTGCGTGTATATAAACTAGCAATGAAATCATTGAATTTAAAATTAAATTAATAATTCAATTTATAATAGCATTCAAAAACATGAAACACTTGACCAGGAATGGTGGCTCACGCTTGTAACCCCAGCACTTTGGGAGGCTGAGAAAGGAGGATCACGAGGTTAGGAAATTGAGACCATCCTGGCTAACACGGTGAAACCCTGTCTCCACTAAAAATACAAAAAATTAGCCGGGTGTGGTGGCGGGCCCCTGTAGTCTCAGCTACTGGGGAGGCTGAGGCAGGAGAATGGTGTGAACTTGGGAGGTGGAGCTTTCAGTGAGCAGAGATCATGCCACTGCACTCCAGCCTGGGTGATAGAGCCAAATTCCATCTCAAAATAAAACATGAAACACTTAAGGATAAATTTAACAAGGATGTGAAAACTACTAAAATCATACCCCTAGTTAAAAAAAAATTAAAGAAGAACTAAATAAATGAAGAAGTGCACATGATTTTCATGTATTGGATGAATTCATATTGCTGTCACTGCAGTCCCAATCAAAATACCGTCATACATTTTTGCACAAACTGAAAACCCAAGTCCAAAATATAATTGAAACACAAAGGAGCTAGAATGGTCAAACTATTTTTAGAAAAGAAGTACAAAGTTGAAGTGCTCCTAATTTCAAGTAAAGTTACAGTAATCAAGACAGTGTCATATTGATGTAAAAATAGACATACACATCCATGGAACAGAATCAAGAATTCAGAAATAGATCTATACATTAATTTTTCATAAATTGCTAATGGAAAAAGGAGCATATTTTTCCATAAATTATGTGGGAACCACTGGATATTGATATGGAATGGACCTTATACTATACATAAAATTAATTCAAATAGATCATAGACCTGTTTATAACAGTTAAGATTATGAAACTTCTAAAAGAAAACATAAGAGAAAATATGACTATGAGATAGACAAGGATTTCTTAGGAACAAAAAACACAATGCATATAAGAAAAAATGATTTATTGAATTTAATCAGCATTTGAATTTTTACTATTCAAAAAGACGCCATTTTAAAAAATGGTGAGTCAGAGACTGAGCAAGTATTCACAGCATGTACATGTATAATATCTGACAAAATACTTCTATCTAAAACATGTAAAGAAATCTTTATAAGAAAATAAACAACATATTTAAAAACACAAAAATATTTCAATAGACATTTCACAAAATAAGAAATTAGAGTAATCATTAAGGACATGAAAAGATGCTCATCCCCATTACTCAACAGGAAAATGCACATTTTAACCATAATTTTATGTTTCACTATCTACCTATAAAAATAGCTAAAATTTAAAAGTCTGACTATACCAAATATTGCTAAGGATGTGAAGCAACTGAAACTCGAATCTTTACTGGTAGGAATGTAAAATGACCCAACCACTTTAAAAAATAGTGCGACAATTTCTTTGAAGAATACACAGACACCTACAAAATGATTCAGCCATTCCACTTCTAGGTTCTAGGTATTTACACAAGAGAAATGACACTGTATGTCCATGCAGAGACTTGTACACAAATGTTCATGGAATCTTTATTCATACTATCTGTAACTGGATACAACCCAAATGTCTATAAACAGGTAAATAAACAAATTAGGCTATATCTGTACAATGGTGTATAGGAAGGACCAAACTACAAATACATGGAATGTGAATGAAACTTAAAATTATTATGTAGAGTGAAAGCAACCAGACTCAAAACAGCATATACTCTAGGTTTATGTCTGTTTGAATCTCTGAAAAAGACAAATCTAACCTACAAGGACAGAAGGCGGATCAATGGTTGCTTAGGACCTCAGCTGTGAAAGCAGTTGATTTGGAATGGGCAAAGGACTCTATCACAATGATTAAAACATTCTGCACCTTGATTGCAGAGATGGTTATATAGGTGTATACATTTATCAAAACTCATCAAATTATACACTTAAAGTGAGAACATTGTGTTGTAAGTTATTTCTCAAGTCAATAGTAATAAATTTCATTGAAATATAAATGTCAAAACTTAGCCAAAATATAGTCCTGCCTTCTTTTTCCATTGCTATTTTCCCTTCTTCAGGCCAGCCTGTCTATAATACCTATAAATAAAAGTGTGTTGTTACCTTTCTGTTAGGGTCAATGAGGCATGAACACAGAAAACTAAACATCTTCATAAAAAGTGCAAAAAAAAAAAAAAGTCAATCTATCATGAAAATAGTTTACATTTTTTAATGCTTACAGCTGATTAAATGAGCATTATTTAAACATCATTTAACTCCATTTCCTTTCTTTTCATTCAGTTGTAGAAATACAAGGATATCGTCTGAGCTTTTCCATAGGCAAAAATAGCCACATCAACCAAAAAATGAAAAGGCAGAAATAAGACCTTTAATTTTTTAAAAAATTAAATCAGCTGCCTGATTGCCGTCAAAGATAGTCTTTGAAATAAGATACATAAAATACATAAATACATAAAATGACTGACCAAACTGTTGGAAACATTAACTCTAGTAAAAGATTCTTTCTTGTGCCTCTCAAAAGTGCAAAAATACAGAGGAAAACTCTCCCTGTCATCTTGCCCTCCCTATACATGACTTACATGCCAAGTGTTGCCCTTAGCACTTTCTCATGCTTTTGACCGAGCAGGAGCAGGAGCTCAGAGTGACTGTCTGCTGTGCAATCGAACTTTAGCTGAAATTATTTGAGAAAAAAAACCACTGAGCAAAGTCTGCTGCTATTTTTTCTGATTCCCAGCCCCTGGGGCTTAGATTTTACATCAAGATGCAGATGTCGTGAAGAAGGTCGATGGAAATGATTGATAGACAGGGTCTAGGAAACACTGCTGGAGTTCCCAGTGTCGAGAAGATAAAACTTTCCATTTGTTTAAATGGAAGAAATAGCCAGTATGAAAAAAATAACTTACAAATACTAGTTCCTTCTTCCTTGTCTTTTCAAAAGTACGTTTAATCCAGAAAATTACTGTGCAAATTCTGTCTTCCATCCAGCTTTCACTCCCTAGTCCTAACTTGCTAGCATGTTAAAAATGCTGTTACTAGAGTGGATAAAGTCACACACAAAAAATATATATATAGAAAAATTGAAAACTAGAAAAGATCTAAGATAGTGGCTGCCAAAAAAGAGAAAATTATACTGTGAGAAATATGAGGAGACTTTCAAAAATAAGTCCACCAACTCCTACTTGTCTACCAATTTAAGATTGCTCTGTCCTGTCCTCTTTGACGAATGTGACCGATGTCCCTGGTCTGTTCACGTTAGTGATTCCCCATGTATGTACACACACACACACACACACACACACACTGGGCAGTGCTCATGCCTTTATTCTCTCACTAACCTAAAGAACAAAGCATCAATCTGCAGAAGTACATTCAGACTTGTATGCTATCATATTGATTCCTACAGAAAATTAACTCAAACAGTGAATCACCAATATATTCATTTGTTTAGCATATTTCCACAATCTATTAGATTCTTCATCGACTTTGTTTTCCAAATATTTTTCAGCACATCAAAAATGCTTTTAGTCCTAGATGTATAAGGTCCAAAGATGCTTGAAATTAATGGATTTGTAAATTTCAACATAAATGTAAAATCACTCTAAGGATAAGGAAATGAAAGAAGCCTGGAGTGGTGGCATATGTGTTTAGTTCCAGTTACTCGAAAGGCTGAGGCAGGGGAATCGCTTGAGCCCGGGAGTTTGAGGCTGTAGTGTGATGTGATCATGCCGTAAATAACCACTGCAGTTCATTCTCCCTTCTTCCCTTTCTCACTTTCTTTTCCTCTCTTTCCTTCTTCCTGTATCTTTTGAATATCGAAATCACAAATGAATGTTTTGTGATTTCTTTACTCATTTATATCTGTAAAATACTTACATTTATTTTGCACATGTTCATGTGTCTTTGTAATATTTTCTGCCATTTTGCATGCCATATGACTTTTCTCTCCATCTCCTATAAGAACTTGGAGGACAGAGTTGATAAATTCTTTTCTTTTGGCAATCTTCTCCCTTCACCTGCACCCACTACAGTTACCAAAATGTATATAGCATCTTGTAAAAGATTCTGCTCAGAATTGGTACTTGGTAAATTTGTATTCTCTAAGTGAAGAGAATTAAATACACCAAATAGAATTATACTTGTCTATGAAATTAGGTAAATATATTAAAATCACTGCAATACAAAGAAGCAATCACTTTTCAAATGACACTGACTAGTCTAAACATAGATTTACGTTCATCATACTTTCCAAAGTTGACACTACAAGGAGAGTCTTTTCCTAATCCTGAACAAAAACTAAATATTTGTAGGATTAACACAGATTTGGTGTTTTGCATTAATGTTGTCCACTTGATATACACATCACTCATCAATCATACTAAAATCCTGAGACTAAATTTGAATTACCTGTGAATCATTTTCAGAACTTAAGAAATATTCATGCATTCTACACTTGCAGTTTTGAAGTCTTGAGAAGATCAAAGAGACTGTTCAGCTGTGAAAACCTTCTTAAGAGCCTTCTAAAACTTTACACATCATACACATTTCACATGTAAGACAAGATTTAGGAGAATTTAGGCCACAGTGGTATAAATGTCAGACTCATTTGCTTATAAAATAAATAATGTAAATGTTCTTCCATAACAGCTATGATCACATTCTGCTTTTTGATAAAATACAGAAGCAGATGGTCTGCTCAGGATGATTAAAGCTAAGTAAAGTATTTTAATATGACTAATTTAGGGAGAGAAGGAAGGAAGGAGGGAGGGTAAGTGGAAAGTTGAGAGGAAGAAAAAAAAAGAAAATGTTCTATTTAAATAATGATATTTATAGTTAAAAGAGCTAGTAATGATCTGGCCCAACAGATTTATTTTTTCAAGTGGGGAAACTGAGGCCTAGAGTTTAGAAGTAACCTGCCACTTTTTTTGTTTCACTTTGCTATTAGGATACCACCTGTCTCATTATATATCCTAACTATGATTATATATCCTAAATACGATTATATATTCTAAATACGATGTCCAAAAAAAATCAACCTGTCATCTACAATAATTAAAGAAAAAGCAGACTTTCTTAATCTAACTGGAATCCCAAGATAAGGTATTTTCATTCTGAAAAAAAAAAAAAAAAAGAAACAAAAAACTGGTACACAGTCACACATTGCTTAATGATGGGGATACATTCTGAGAAATGCATCATTGGGCGACTTCGTCATTGTGTGAACATCATGGAGTGTGCATACACAAACCTAGATGGTACAGCCTTCCACACATGTAGGCTAAATTGCTCCTACGCTACAAACCTGCACAGCATGTTACTGTACGAATACTGTAGTCGATTGTAACACAATGGTAAGGATTTGTGTATCTAAACTTATCTAAACATAGAAAAGGTCAGAGAAATGCAGCAAAAAATATTTTTTTTAAATGGTATACCTGCATGACCTTTATTATAGATGGAGCTTGCAGAGCTGAAAGTTGCTCTGGGTGAGTCAGTAAGTGAATACTGGGTGAATGTAAATGCCTAGAATATTACTGTTTACTACTGAAGACTTTATAAATATTGCACACAAGTTGCACCAAACTTACCTTTTTAAAATTTCTTTCTTCAATAACAAATGAATCTTAGCTCCCTGTAAGTTTTTTTACTTTATGCACTTTGTAATTGTTTTAATTTATCTTTTTGATTCTTTTGAAGTAATGCTCACATCGAGTACAAGAGAAAATTATGCAATCAACAAATGTAATAAACACAAGATGTATGAGGCTTCTGCTGGTGTAACCGGGCATACTGCTTTACAGTAAACATTTTTTTATAGGTAGAAGGAATACATTGTAAAATAATAATTGAAAGTATAGTATAATACATATGTAAACTAGTAACACAGTCACTCATTGTCATTATCAAGTAGTATATACTGTACATAACTGTATGTGCTATAATTTTATATGACTGGCAATGCAGTAGGTTTGTTCACACCAGCATCACTACAAACACGTGAGAAATCACCACCAACATGTGAGTAATGCATTGCATCATACATGCAATAGAAATTTTTCACCTTCATTATAACCCTATGGGATCACTGTTGTATGTGGTCCATCGATGACTAAAACATTGTGGAACAGCATGTAACTGTATTTAATAAACAAGGGAAAATAACAAACCTAGACTCAATCTCTAGATCTCTAAGGAATACAAAACTGGGAAATGTGTATATACCCAAATATGTTGAACAAAAACCACGGATATAGACACATGCTTCCTTCAACCAGAGGTCAAGGAGAGAGTGTAAATTAATAGAAAGTAAATAGGCTTTGGAGTTAAAACAAAATAATAATGATAATGGAATTTGAATTCCACATCTAATCCTTAATGATTATGTGTTATGGGGCAAGAAACGTAACTAAACTGTCTTCATTTTCCGTCATTCTTAAAATGAGTATAATAATGCCCATGTTGTTATACAGTTGTACTAAAGATTATAGGAAGTTACACATTTAAAAGACTTAGTACAAAGCCTGGCACATAAAATCCTCAATCAATTTTACTTACTATTTATAACTTTTATTATTGTTATCTTTTTAGTTTCTCTGTTTAATCACAAAATCATAGGTTCACATTCAAAAAAGCACCTAGGGCCGGGCGCAGTGGCTCACGCCTGTAATCCCAGCACTTTGGGAGGCTGAGGTGGGCAGATCGCTTGAGGTCAGGAGTTCAAGACCAGCCTGGCCAACATGGTGAAAACCCATCCCTACTAAAAAATACAAAAATTAGCCAGGCATGGTGGCATGTGCATGTAATCCCTGCTACTCCGGAGGCTGAGGCATGAGAATCATTTGAATCTGGGAGGCAGACACTGCAGTGAGCCGAGATCCAGGTGAGTGAGCCAAGAGACTCTGTCTCAAAAAAAAAAAAAAAAAAAGAAAGAAAGAAAAAGACAAAAAAGCACCTAGTTTGTGGCCTGATTCTCATCTTTGCAGGAGACTCTAAAGCTTAATTGTTTTGCATGGTGGTTCAAACTAACAAGCGATTGATTCAAATGTTGGAATGTTAATCTTTTCATTTAAGATGGAAATCAGCTATGTAGAGTGGGCACCTATGCTGGAGAGACCAAATTGTATAACCAGGCATGTGTGATAGTCGTTACAAAAAAAGTTGAAAATATTAATAATAGCAAATATTGATCAGATGGTTATTATGTGTGGAGCAGTTTTCTCATATTACTTCATTGATCCAATAGCAATCTTATAAATTAGGCACTATTATCTTCATTTCTCAAATGAGATAAACTGAGGCACAGCAAATTTTAATTCTTTGCTCAAGTTTACTGAAAAAGCAAGTGACGGAACCTGGAATTGAATATAGGTTTTTCCTGAACTATTAACCTTTATGCAATTATACCCTCTAAATACTAGTACTATTTCCAATAAGATAAGATACCATGATAAAATATTGTCCGCCTATATTGGTTAGGTTACGCACAATAATGGGGAGAGGCGAAACTCAAAAACACAGCTGTTTTCAAAGATATTTCATTCGTCATTAAAAGTCCAAGTGGGAGGCCCAGGGCTGACATGGTAGCCCCATCATCTTCAGGAACGCAGGCCCCTTCTCTTATGTTGCTATGCTTCCCTCCATATACCTTTCTCTAACTCCCACCATCACACCTGCATTTCTGCTGGTGGGAAGAGGGAAAAAGGACCCGAATTAAGTGGACGCCTTACTTTTATATGTTTGACCCAGAATTTTCTGACACTTCTGCTCCTGTTCCATTGGCCAGCACGTGGTCACATAACACAACCAGCTGCAGGATATGTTAAAAATGGATTTTTGGTTGCAGATGGCAAGTGCTCAGCTAATACCTTATTAATATGAGAGAATGGAAAACCACCAGTCTATTCCACCCTGCCTAGGGCTGTTTCTGTCTAAATGAATCTAGAAATCAACATTCAGAGTACCTTCTTCCTTGTACATTGTACACCCCTGACACATCCCATACACTGCACTTATATGGTCCACTGCAGTGTGTTTTATTGGCATTAAAATTTTTCCTGCTAGTGATCCATTATGACATCCATACTATAGCTTATTTTGCATTAATCATAATTTAAAGAAGGTTTTTTTCTTTTCCCTAATGTCAGATATGCTTTTTATGTCACATCAATGGACTGTTCTAGGCCTAAGTTCTTCCCATCTAATGTTCCTTGAACTAAGCCAACCTGTCTGTGTTCTTGGCCAGGCATTGGCTATCTTGATCATATCAGACTTGGATAATAACAGGATTTTCAATAGCAGAGTTTCCAGGAACAAGACTTCAAGCAATGCTTATAAAAGCCCAATTGTCTGTTACAGTAGTAAGTAAAACAGTTCAATTTGATAGTTGTCTTTGGTTCTCCACCGAGCAGGAAAAACATAAAAGTACGGGTTCTAATGAGGAAATTGTTAGCCCTTGCTATGGTATTGGAAAAGCAGACAGCAATGTGAGGCCACACTCCAGTAATCTAAACTGTACTGGAGAAACAACTATCTGGTAAACTAAGATTTAGTAAACGATGGCCTTGGAATATTTTTTACAAATGAGATTATTTCCTTCCTCAGAAAAGCAAAACAAAACAAAACCAAAATGAGCGAACACACAAAAACACTATGAAACACTATTCTGCTCTGCGTGCACTATTTGTTCTTTTTCTTATCTTAGGCAATGTTTTCAGTGAAAATTCACAAAATCATAGCCTAACTACTTCTTAACTTCAGACTTTAAAGTGGTCCTAGCTATCCGGTGTTCTTTAAGTTGTGGAAACTTAGAGAATAGCACCACATCAATAGGCTCAAGCATGTTACCTGTAGGGGACTTGACAGGTCAAAAAGTGATGGCTGTATAAGCAGAAAAGTTTATTGAGAGAGCAACTTTTATTTTTCCTGCCAGAGAGTCAGAAAACAACCCAACCAGCTCACTTCAGTAAAACCTGAAAATCAAATGAGAAACCAGACAAATATGAGCATGCCCTTTTAAACAAAGTCTGAGAGTTTCTGGACCTATTTCACACGCGCTTTCAAATGCCCACACCATATGCTATTCAGAAGCAAAGGTAAACATTGCTTTCTCACCACAATCGATGTCCTCTTAGTTCTCTAATGGCAGTGCTTGCAGAAGCTGAGTGAGAGTGACACACAGACTCAGCCTGATCATCAGCCTTGAAGCAGAGACCTGGGCATGTTCCCAGCAGAGGGCCCTCTGCCCTAACTAATAAGACCAGGGCTCCAGTAGCGGGATGAAGCATTAGCAGCTTATCAAACTGAAAAGGATGGATAATTGCACTGGTTTTAACATGTGGAATTGTGTCTTTTCAGTGAACAGTGGATTTTCAGAAGGACTCTGAATGCTGCTGCAAATGACATTGCTTCTTTTTTTCTTTTTCTTTTCTTTTCTTTTTTTTTTTTTTTTTTTTTTTTTTTTTGAGACAGAGTTTCGCTCGTGTGGCCAGGCTGGAGTGCAATGGCAAGATCTCAGCTCACTGTAACCTCCGCCTCCTGGGTTCAAGCTATTCTCCTGCCTCAGTCTCTGGAGTAGCTGGGATTACAGGCATGCCACCATGCCCGGCTAATTTTTTGTCTTTTTAGTAAAGATGAGGTTTCACCATGTTGGCTAGGCTGGCCTCAAACTCCTGACCTCAGGTGATCCACCCGCCTTGGCCTCAATATCACTTCCTTAAAGGCAAAGATTCTTTATGATAGATGGATGGACCCAGCAGCACCTTACACAAGTGAAGATGCACATAGTTCTTAGTGGAATCTGACAGCAACCTAACGCTGATTTGTCAACTGAGGCTGAGATATCATGGTATTGATCAGAGGAAATAGTGTCTGCTTAATGACATTGAAAACCAAATTACCTGGAGAATGGGATGCTTTAGTTCTTTGGACTTTTGGTTATCTGAGAAACCCTGATACTTCAACCCTTATGATCAGAATTCTTTGAACTTGAAAGAGCCAACTTTCCATCTGAGCACATACTTTAGGAGTATGCTGAATGTAACTAAATTAGAGAATTTGGATTTGGCGCAGATCTTCGAATTGTCAGTAGTTGTGGATGAGGAAGTTACAAGGGATTGAAGCAGAAAAATATCGACCACAGGACACACACCAAAGGCAATTAATTCATTAAGCAAATAATTATTGAATATCTCTTTTCTGCCAGACATGGAGAACAAACATGTTTGAG
Organism: Piliocolobus tephrosceles; assembly: GCF_002776525.5. Lineage (NCBI taxonomy): Eukaryota > Metazoa > Chordata > Mammalia > Primates > Cercopithecidae > Piliocolobus > Piliocolobus tephrosceles. The sequence goes on along the minus strand of NC_045444.1, from coordinate 24,334,029 downwards.
GAGAGAAGGGGAGGAACTGACTAAATATTACACAAATAAATATTTAATCACAGACAGCTGTGTTCAATATTATAAAGGCAGAGAGTAACAAGCAAAGTAAAGCAGGGAGCTTGGTGTCTGCCAGCAGCTGGAGAAGTCTACCTTGGGGAGCTGACATTTAACCTAAAGCTAAGGAAAAGAAATAGCAGTTACGATTACTTTTATAGCAAGATTTCTGAATGTTTAACTTTTTATAACTTGATACTATTTCAAATATATTAAAAAATTAAAATTCTAACATTGCTTTTTCAGTTATTTGAGGTTTGAGCCTCACAACACAAGGATCCCCAAAATGCTTAACACTTTTGGCATCTTGGATTTGGAAAATATTTTTAAGTCATTTGTTCTGAAATCTCTAAAGATTCAAGAGATAAAGTAAATCTTGATTTATAGCAAGCACAGTGTTTCCAGAGCCATTCTTAGGGATTACAAATGCTATTTTATCTCAGAAGTTCCCTTTTCCTGTGATCTTTGTCTACAGAGTCCTGGGAGAATTGTTCTCTATTGCCTTTCCTAGTTATAAATTGGCTTTAGCCAAGAAGAAAATTGCACATCTTCAAGAGATAATGCTCAATCCCTGTCTGATTTGATACTACAGCAGGTATTTGATTTCAATCCAAAATTTATAACAGCAAGTATAGTAAATGCTGAAAAGAAAATGAAAGTATAGCATAACTTCATTACTTTTATTTACAGTCATTCTGTTTTTTAAATAATCTCAGGCTTTCTTCTTCAGTGTACAAGCATCTAATATGTTTTGAGTTTTTTTCTGTTTGTCTAGATCTTTGTTAAATTCTACTTAAAAGTATTTTCTAGTAACTGAAAGCATCTTCTCTCGAATTCCAGAAGATGGCAGCATAGAGCTACTGTTCCAGTCAACCTGCTGCTTCATTTCTGCTGAGCATAGTGAACGCTGAGAAACTTAGTGGTGAGTCCCTGATACTGGAGCTGAGCTGGGTGTGTACGCCAAGTCCAACCCAAGTGACAAATACAACATCTCTAAACGTCCCTGTGCATCTGCCAATGGATGCTGAGAGTGAAAACTATAACATTACAAATAGCAAATAAAAAGGAAAACATACTTCTTACATGCTGGCTGGTTCATTTGGAAAGCTGTAAAAGGAACGCTTACAAATTCAAATACTCTTTACTGGTTAGTAGGGGAAAGAAACTAGATTTAAATAAACTACATCTGGGGGAAGTGCTTGGGGGAAGAGCTTAGGCTGAAACACTTCCCACAGATCAATTTGTTACCAGTAGCGATATTAAAAATACCTAACAGACGGCTGGATGCAGGGCCATCACAAAGTTGGCTGACCAGTCAGCACAGAAGGCAGAGCTTCACCCCGTTACCACACTTTGGGGGCAGAATCTCATCGATTTTCCTTGAAATAGCAAGAGCCCTGGAATTTCATTGCTAGGAGGTCTGGAGGCCACTTCTTTTCCCTTCTCTGATGCCATCTTTTTTTGGCCCTCAATTTTCTCACTTGTAAAATAGCAATAATGGGCCCTTCTCAGCTTCCTTTGTAGAGCTGTGGTGGGGATCAGAGGAAGGTAAGAACATCTCACCAGGTATCAAGTGATTAGCTGAGGCAGCGGAACCTGGTGACATGACAGTGGGTTTTGTAGTCACCAAAGAGGGCTTGAATCCACTCCACACCATTAACTGTTTAACTTTGTACAAATTACTCAAGCTCGCTAAGCCTTGATTACTGCACCGTCACATAGTTCTGATGATAAGAATTAACTTATAAGACAAGAAGATAGTTAGTCTGCTTTCTCTCCTCAACATATTTTAGCTATTATTTATTAAGAATCATAAATTTTGCCCTGGCCTTGCCAGTAAGATCATACAGACGATATGAACTTGGATAAGTCACACAGCCTCTTGGAGTCTCGGCTGCCTCATCTCTCAAATAAAAAGCCGGTTTTTAGCCACATTCAATTCAAATGTACGTTATATATTCATAAGTTGAAATCCCCCATATAAAATGAGAAGTATCTTACTAAGTGAAAACCTGGAAGAACTAGATGACCTCGGCCAACAAACATTTTCATGGAGGTGGCCAGATTTGGAGAGTGAATTAACCAGAGGCTTGTTCCCAATATCTACAAATACAGCTCAAAGAAATCAAAACACAATCACATATTAACCAAATACTGAACAGGCAACAGAAGCCAGAGGCAACATCTAAAGCAACTGAGAAAACTAGCAGACTGGGCCACTCCATCCTTGAGAAGATGCAGACACTTCCTAACTGGAAGAAATCTCAGATGCAGCCACCATTTGACCACTCGCACTTATAGAAAATTTTACCACATACCACACGGCTCCACGAGTGTCCAGGCCTGGGTAATCCACGGCCGGCCTCAGCGTCCTAAGGATATGGATTTATAGGATTTGCTCTTCCCCAAAATCTCAATACTGCAAGCCTGCTGGAAGTAACCAAATTCAGGTAGGTTCTGAAGGAGGAAGGAAGTTCTTATCCAGCAGACATGGAAAATCTGTATTTAGCTGGATGATTCTCTACTGTCACTTACCAGGAGAGGAAAGGTTCTGGAAACATGCATACCTACAGGGAGTCAGGAAGAGAGACCAAAGCGGGGAGTTTAGGGCTCAGACCAGACAAGTAGAGACTAGCTAGAGGCCGAGGAGAGCAGGAAGGGAGTCGGCATATGGCCAGTATGGGGAGGGCTCAGCTGAGTTGGAAGAGAAAATGAGAAGTTCACCACTTGTCAGAGCTCCAAAGTTAGCCTCTCAGCACCCATGTCTGGAAACTCAATGGCAATCTAAACAGAAGATGAAAAGTCCTGGGGGGAAAAAAAGGATCTATAGTGTTTAAGGCTCAGCAAGGAACAAATAATATTTTTAAATGTCCTAGATGGGCCAGGTGTAGTGGCTCATGCCTGCAGTCCCAGCACTTTGGGAAGCGGAGGCAGTGGAGTGGCTTCAGCCCAGGAGTTTGAGACCAGCCTGGGCAACAATAGCAAGATCCCATTTCTACAATCAATCAATCCATCCATCCATCCATCAATCAAATTCTTAGGGAAGGAAAAGTAAAACCAGAAGTTTTCTTGGTGGACGCAGTAAAATGGAGCTAGAAAGGGGTCTGAAGATGGTCCAGGGTCTGCAGGCACTCCCAGGCACCAGCACTGCCCTTTCCTGAGGGATGGTGGACCTCAGCAGGGTTCTTTTATGGGCCAGCAAGTGCACGGGAAGGCTGGAGGAAGGAAGGCTTTCCTCTTGCTTGCACCGCCATGGCAGTTGGTTAGTAAAACTTACCATACTGAAGGAGCTTTATAACAAGCAGCTTGTTGTTCCTGTCCATCTTTTTCTCTGATGCTATCAAACACTGTTTCCTACCTTTGGTCTCTGGTAAATGGTTGCTAACAATTTGGGAGTACTTATGAAACCCTTACCATGTATTAACCCTCACAACAACCCTATAGAGATTTATCAACCCCATTTTGTTCACAAAGAAAATGAGATACAGATCATCTAAATATCTTGCCCAATGCATGATACTTAGTAAATAGTGAACTAAGATGTGAACCCAGAGAGACTGGTTCTGGAGCCCATGTTTTTAACTACACCAAGGTGCAGGCAACAGCAAAGCTGCCCTATGGATAAGTGAAGTAGAAAGTGGGAATGGAAATGAGTAAGTGCTTTAAAATCCCTACTTCCACTCACATCAATAGTCTACTGTACATTATTCCCTGAAAATAGCAATGCTATTAATCCTATCCTTGGGTTAAATAAATTAAGCAAGATTATTCATCACATTAAAAACCTAAATGTTGGTATACATGCTGTTCATTAAGAGTAAACATGTATAGTATATGGAATCGATCTTTTCCTCATGATCTTTTGTTTAATTATATTGCAGAATGACCAAAAGGTAGGAGTATAATAGTGATTCTCTATGTTAATCAGTTTGTACATACACTCTTAAACAACCATGAGTATGGTTTTACATCTTCATTTTTTCCAATTTTTTTCTAAGTAAACTTATTAAACGTTAATTGTTCCTGTTAACTCTATTTGATTGGCAAGCACTGAGTTTCCTGTACCTGGATGTTGTTGTCTTTTCCCAGATTTGGGAAATTTTTAGCCATTATTTCTTTAAATAAGCTTACTAATTTTTCTTTCTCTCTCTTTTTCAGAAAACTTTATTATATGAAGGTTACTTATTAACTAGTTGTCATTATAGTCTATAACTAGTTCAGTTATTATAGTCTATTTCTGGGCTTTCTTTTTTAATGTTTCTTTTTTTTTTGTCAAACTTCTCATTTTGTTCATGAATTGTTTTTCAAATTTAATCTTCTATCTATATTTGTGACTTCCCAGGAGTTTTAAAGAGGATTATTCTGAATTATTTGCCAGTCATTTGATAGTTCTCCTTTTTTTCTAGGTCTATTACTGAGGTTTTATTCATTGTGTTATTGTTTTGAAGTTTTCGGGGGGTTGGGTTATACTTCCAATTCTTCATATTCTTTGTGTCCTTGCATTGATGCTTGCAGATTTGAGGAGAAGGCCAACTCTTCCAGCCTTTATATGTGTTCTTTGGTAGTGTTAGATTTTATTTATTTATTTATTTTTAGACAGTTTTCGCTCTTGTTGCCCAGGCTGGAATGCAGTGGTGTGATCTTGGCTCACTGCAACCTCCACCTCTTGGGCGCCTGGAAAATTTTTTTGTATTTTTGGTAGAGACAGATTTCACTATATTGGTCAGGCTGGTCTCGAGCTCCTGACGTCAGGTGATTTGCCCACCTTGGCCTCCCAAAGTGTTGAGATTACAGGCGTGAGCCACCACGCCCAGCTTGGTAGTATTAGATCTTTACTATTTGACACTGGAATTTAATCACTGACCTGCAGTTATTTCTCAATCTGAGGAAGGCTTAATGTGAGCCTCAGAATGTAATTACTGCACCAGTACTTAATCTCTGATCCCCAGTTGCTTTCTGTTCTGGGGATAACTATGCAAATACTGGAACTTCATCGCTGCACCTGAACTTAGTTGTTGACTTGCAGTTGTTTCAGAATCTGGGGAAGATTTAATGTGAGTGCTAGAACTTAATTCTGGCCTGTAGTGTATGCTAGGTCTGGAAAAGTCTCAACAAAAGTGCCCCAGCTGTTGGGAAAGGTGGCTAGGAAGTCAGTCCTGGAAGATCTGTGGACCTGTGGACCACTGGCTGCTTTCTATGGTGTGGTACCTCAGCTGATTGCACTAAAGAGGAGCTACCAAGATCTGTGTGCTGATGACTGTGAGCCCCACCCCTCTTCTTTGTCTTTAATTGACTCTAAGTGATTCAACCCAGCCACCACTCCCAGTGCTTCCCTTGAAATAAGAGTGGGCTTGCTGCAAAGGTTCCTAGATTGGTAGGGAAGCCAAATGTTCACCTTTAGTTCCCCTTTCCCACTGTAGAAACTGTGGCTCCAAGTGCATTCTTTGCATGTGCTGCTCTGCCAGTTTGGGGGATGAGTTGGTGTGGTGGAAGAGGTCTGTGCCTCCTACCGTTAATCAGATTGTGGCTTTTCTCAGTTTTGTGGTCCAAGGGGGTGTCTCTGCCTCTCTTCCAGGTTCTGGATTATTCAGGGTGGCATGCTTGTCTGTTGCACTTCTGTGCAGGAGAACGAAGCTGAGAAACTTATTCTACCATCTTGCTGACATCACTCCTAATAATTTTATACATATTGAGATACACATTTAAACCTAATAATAAAACCTAGTAATAAACCTAATAATAAAAAATGGGCACTTATATTTTGTATGTCTTATGTACTTGTTTATTTTACAAAAGTGTGCATCTCTAATGAGTTAGTCACAGATCATTAGAGAAACAATGCTGTTGAATGTACAAAGGTGAGTTGGACCAAGAATTTTTCTGCAAGAGTCTAACAATCTATCAAGATAAAATGCATTTGCGTATGAGCAAAACCAAAATGCTTGTGTTGTATTCAAAATGAATTTCAATATCATTTCTTGGCCCAAAATGGCTGGTGTATTTTAGCTATTATCTGCATTACAGGGAGCACAAATGAAGAAGCAACAAATAATGGTTTGTCTCTGAGCTTTTATGGAGACTCCCAGGTGTCTCACACAATGTTTTTGCTTATGAATCTTTGGAGAGAACCTAGTCAAATGACCAGTTAAAGCAAAAGGAGGTTTTGATTATACCCCTTCGCTGGAAAAACTACTTCCTGAATAATGTGGGGTTTCATTACTAAGAAGTGAGGGGGGCAAAAAGATGTTGGGATAAGAAACTAGCAATCTCTACCACACTAAGTGAGATACAAATTGTACATTAATAAATGAAATTGGGCTAAAATCTAAGAGTCATTAAAGAAGTACAGGTAAAATGCTAAAGGAGTTAAGGAGAAAATTGATTCCAATTGGAAATCCCCATCAAAAAAGAAAAAAGGGTAAAACAAATTAACACCACTATATACCAACTAGGTGTCTCACGTGTATTATCTCATTCTTTCCCAAAACAGTCCCACCAGATAGGACGGGTAAGGTTTTCAAAATTACACAGCTGATAAGTGGAAGAACCCTGGTTAAAAAAAAAAAAAAAAAAAAAAAAAACAGTAAGAATATTCTAGCCAGAGAAAGCATGATGAGCCAAGATAGGAAACTGCAGGTTGTACTCATCACTGGTGATCAGTTCAGTTTGGCTGGAGCACACAGATCCTGAACAGGGGAGTGGGGATGAAGCTGTTGAGTTACCCTGAGGCTGGATTGTGGATAGAATGCATTCTTGTCTCAAGAATTACAAGTTTAGTCTATAACATGACAGAATCATGGAAAACACCACAGGCTTATGCCTGGGAGAATAAGAAGGTTGGGGTGGAGGGGTTATCATTTGTAAAAATAGTCAAGGGGAGTGAATGCACTCAATACTGCTTTAGAAGACATCTTATCCAACATAGTCAGACACACTATGTCGTCACATTCTAAAAGTGGTCACAGCAGGGAATTATATAATGTAATATATACGCATTAAATGTGTATCTCAATATGTATAAAAGTAAATATATGCATTATCTTTTGATGTAGGGGCAAAGAGCAGTCAGTATTCACTGCCATTCTTATGTAAACTTTCCCCTTTCTTCCTAGAGCTTAATAACATTGTGAAACAAACTGAGTTTGGGATCCTTGTCGACTTTTGCAGTTCTCCCCAAAACTAGACGGAATTTTACAGCATGATTTAACAACTTGGCTTTACTGATTTAAATACATTAAATTGATTTTTCATAGAAACAACAATGATCGTTTCACATTTCTATTTTATCAACTACTTAGTATTTTATTAAGTTAAATAATGATAATGGCTGGGCGTGGTGGCTTACACCTGAATCCCAGCACTTTGGGAAGCTCAGGTGGGTGGATCACTTGAGCCAAGAGTTTGAGACCCACCTGAACAACATGGGGAAACCCATCCCTCCAAATAAAAAATACAAAAATTGACTGCGCTTGGTTGCATGAGCCTGTACTCCCAGCTACTTGGGAGGCTGAGGTGGGAGGATCCCTTGAGCCCAGGAGACAGAGGTTGCATTGATCTGAGATCGTGCCACTGCACTCCAGCCTGAGTGACAGAGTGAGACCTTGTGTCAGAATAATAATAATCATTACAACCAATACAGCTGGCATAAACAGGTTTGGGAATTGACACAAATGTCCCTGGTAAGTACATGAATCAATCGGTAGGTGCAGGTGCATAATTGCTTGGGCACCTGATAAGCCATGAAAGAAATAAGTAGTGCATTTGTGAGCTTCAGCCAGTGTTATATGCCTTACAGAAAAAAATATTAATTAATTGAATAGAAGTCAGGTAAGAGAGAATCTACTATATTAGATAAGAGCTGTCATTACTCATTTTTAAAAGTTTTATTTTATCTCAGTTTTTTCTTTGTTAAGGTAAAATTGACAGATACAAATTATATTTCTGGTATAAAATGTAATGTTTTGAAATATGTACGCATTGGGAAATATTTAAATAAAATATTAGCTTTATGTTATTATAACATATCTGTCACCTCACATACATATCGTTTTTTTGTGTGTGACCAGAACATTTAAGATCTACACTCTTAGCAGTTTTCAAAGATACATTATTATTACCTACAGTCATTATGCTGTACAATAGATTTCCAGAACTTATTTCTCCTTTCTAACTGACACTTTGTACCCTTTGACCAATACCTCCCCATTTCTGGTCCCAGGCCCAGGCAAACACCATTTCACTTTCTTTCTATGAGTTAAACTGTTTCAGATTCCACATAACATCACGCTGTATTTGTCCTTCTGTGCCTAACTCATTTCACTTAGCATAATATCCTCCAAGACAATAATCTTTTTTTTCCTACATTTCCCCATCACTTTCCTGAAATTTTTTCAAACATTTTTCTCAGATGGTTTCAAGCACCTGTGCCAAATTATGTTATTCCTGTTCACTGAAACTCACTTCATGAATTACTTTAGCACCAATCCCAAGACATATATGTTCTATCCTCATCCTATCGTACGTTGATACATTGTTTATATGCTCTAGATTCCTAGAAGAGTCAGTGAAAAGGATTTTAGAGGTCAGTCAGTTAACACCTACATCCTCTAGATGAATGCTGTCCGACAGAAATAGAACACAAATCACATTTGTAAATTTAAATTTTTTAGTAGCCATGTTAAAAAGTTAAAAAGAAACAGGTAAAGTGATTTTTCTAAGTATAATTATGCAATTCATTCTATCCAACATATTATTTCAACATACAAGCAATGTAAAAACAATTACCAGTACATTATTTTACATTTTTTATAAGTCTTCAAAATTCAGTGTGCATGCTACACACGCAACACACCTCAATTCAGATATGAAACATTTCAAGTGCTCCAGGGTCACATGTGACCATTGTCTACCATGTTGGACAGCACAGCTCCAGATGATTCTAGAATCTTTGATTCAGAAAGATTAGATGACTGGCCCGGGCTATCTATCTATGATTAGTCATAGCTTGGTGCAGAGCCACCAACATCATCGGTACAGAAAAGCACTAATGTAACATTGCCAAACCTAACAGGATTTTACAGATCTAATGACTTACCTAATATTGTATTTTTCTAATTTTAAAATATAAATATATTATAAAGAATATAAAAAATAAAAGTTATTTCTGAGGACAATCACAAATATAAGCAATTCTGTAAGTAATTGCATACTAAAAAACCTACATATTCTAAACATTGTTTAGAAGTTTATTCCTTCTCTTTTATAGTCTTTAATATTTGTTTCTGTGTTCTTAAAGCTTTCTTTTTCATTACATATCATTCTCTTTCTCTCTGCATTTAACATGTTACATAATTTTTAATCCTACTATCAAAAGAGTAGCAACTGTCCAATATATCAATTTATTATTGGGAGGAAGAGAGAAACTTAGCCAAGATTTAGAATCATTGTATATTTAAATACTTCTAATGATCCAAAAGTACATTTGCCAGAGTCTTCCAGCTGTTAGGAAGATAGATGCCAGATCTATGAAATCAGCTATCCTAGAACAACTTTTCTTGTAAAAAAAATTTTTTTCAATAACGTAATATACAATTCCTCAGGACACACTAAAACTGAAATGTCCTCCAAGCATTTTGTATTTTGAGCATATTATGTACGTTGTATTTAGTTTTGCATGAAAACTGAATCAAAGTCTAGATATAATAGAAAGTCAGAATATTCTACCTCAAAATCAAGTTCTACAATGCGCACATAAATAGCTACTCTAGGCACTTGTGCATGTAAATTAAGTTTTGATTTTAAAATGACAAAAAAAAAAAAAAAAGATTTAAAATGAAGAGAATGTGAAATCACATGGTACCTAGGAGAAAACTCAGGATCACAAAGCACAGCATAGAAATAAAAAGGAAACTGAAAAAGTGAGTTAGAGGAGGTGAGGGGGCAATTGAGTTATTTCCAGCTAATACCACAGAAATTGAATTGCACATAATTGTGACCAATCCAGGCAATATAAAATGCTTTTGTTAACTGGCCCCTCCTTGCAGTCAGGGGAATCACGCGGCATATGTGGAAGAGTTATCGGCCATATTTGTAGCATGAACCAAAGTTCTGCTGTCAAAATGCGCGCAACAATCAACAAGCAAACCACTCCCAGAACCATGTGTGGGGAGGCACGCAGAGCCAAATTCTCTCACAGCCAACTACTCACCACAATTTATCATATTTGGCTTCACATTTCTCAGTCTGTTCTGAAACATATTTGACCTGGCTTTAATTGTGCATTTAAAGGCGACCTGTTCTGACTAGGGCTCCCCAGCTGGGCAGAGAGATTTCCTGGCCTCGGGCCATGCAAAACAGGCAGCATCACTGCATCTCTGCTTACAGACCCTCAGCAATTGTCTCACAATGTAAATGAGGACAGAGGAATCCTTGACGGGATATTTTTCCTACATGTCTAGTGGCTTCTAGGTTTTGAGAAGTTGTTGATTAGAGCAGTTTCAAAAGGATATTTTTGAAGTTCCCACTGCACTTAGCTAGAAAAACAAGCTTGGCACTCAAGGCTTTCTGAAATTTACCCCAAATATCTATCAGTCTTATTTCTTCATAAATATTAAAATAAATCACCTCTGGTGAAATCGGTTTATTCAGCATCACCTCTACACACAGTATAATTCTAACCCTTGCACGCTTGTTCATACATGAAATGCCCTTCTGCCACCAGCTCTGGCTCTATAAATTCTTCAAAGGGTGTTTCCTCCATGAAGCCTCCCTGGCTTTCCTTACCCACTCTACCCAGCTTGCATTCTTAAAGCATTAAGAGGAGGGGGAATGCACAACTGGTACTTTATGAAGGACCACTTTGTATCATTGTACAAATGTATTTATTGAACATCTACCATGAGCCAGGCCCTGTGTCAGGTGCTGGGGATGCAATGGTGAGCACACACAGAGCAGGACTCCACCCTCACACAGCTTACAGACTAACCAGGGAGATTCACATCAACCAAATCAAATCGTAGCTTTCTCTCTCTTCTCAAGTCTTAGCCATACCTCTCATTTTGCACTTAATATATATTATATTTTTTGTACATTTCTCTACTATTGCCTAACTACATTTAAAACTTTTGTGTTAAAAAAAGAAATGGAAAACAAAATCCCATTGGCCACGACTGCATTCCGTGATGTATCATTCAGAACATGTGATATAGCACATGTTCCTAACACATTATTTCTAATCCTCATTGCCGTCCTGTAATTCTGGCATTATTGGCATCCTTTGCACATTAGGGATTCAAGTCCTAAAGGAATCATTGGCTTGCACCATGGGCAGATAATACAAGGCAACTTTAAATTTGGTGTATAGTCTTTAAAAGTAACTATAGCATAATCAGAAGAAATTCTTGTTTCCTCCTCCTACCCCCCAGTATTCTTAGAAGCTTAAGTTTCTCTTTATTTCTCTGTTTTCCATTTTTAAAAATGCATTTTTTAAAAAAATTTAAGAGCCAGGTGTCTCACTCTGTCACCCAGGTTGGAGGGTAGTCGTGTGATCATAGTTTACTGCAGCCTCAGACACCTGGGCTCAAGTAGTCCTCTTGCTTCAGCCTCCCAAATAGCTAGGACTACAGGTATGTGCCGTCATACCAGACTAATATTTTTATTTTTGTTTTTATTTTGTAGAAGCGAGGTCTTGGTCTTGCTATTGCCAAGTTTGGTCTCAAACCCCTGGCTTCAAGTTATTATCCCACCTCAACCTCCCAAAGCACTGGGATTACAGACACAAGACAGACATCACACCTGGCCTCTAAATTCACCATTGTTTAACATATAAATAAAAACTTTTGTTCCTTCTTGGTGTGTTTCTCCAGAATGGCCCGACAAAGTCCATTGATTACATGCAGTAACTCAGGAACATATAGTATACTTTGAGAGCGCCCTTTCATCTAGGAGAATGTGTTTAGTGAAGATGGCTGTGACATGCCCTTCAAAACATACACAGCCTGTCATCTGATAATGCAAGGTTGTATAAAGGAATCCTATTCTTTCATCTCTAAATTAGAGTTTAAGGGACTACTTAGGAATTAGCAGAACAGAGTGTACTAGCACTAAAATAACTTTCTATTAATGCATTCCCAAATCCTATCTTAAAGCACAGTATCTCTCTTTCCCTTTATGCTGTAGTTTGATCAGGTATTAACCACCTACAATGCTTAAAAAGAGAATCCTGAAGACTCTGTTGTGCTTCAGAAGAAAATAAAGTCAACTGTCTTTACAATATAAAGTAGAGATATCTAGTTTTATTTGTTTGGGCTTTTCTTATTGCTGTTATTTGCTTGTTGGGGTTTTGGGGTCTGAAAAGTCATGGATAACTACTGGTCTTAGCAGTAAGTCCTGTGCTCGGGCAGCGCAGCAAAATGGAGCTGTATTTGCCTGTTTTCACACTGCTGATAAAGACATACCTAAGACTGGGCAATTTACACAAGAAAGAGGTTTACTGGACTTACAGTTCCACATGGCTGGGGAGACCTCACAATCATGGTAGAAAACAAGGAGGAGCAAGTCACATCTTACGTGGATGACAGCAGGCAAAGAGAAAGCTTGTGCAGAGAAACTCCTGTTTTCAAAACCATCAGATCTCATGAGACCCATTCACTATCACGAGTACAGCATGGGAAAAACCCGCTCCCATAATTGAATAACCTCCCAATGGTTCCCTCCCACAACACGTGGGAATTATGGGAGCTACAAGACGAGATTTAGGTGGGGACACAGAGCCAAACGATATCAGGAGCATCATCAGATTTAAGTCAAAGTATGAAGTGTGAACAGTTTAAAAGCCAGGAAGCAGAGATTAAAAATGGGGAATCTAGTATTCTACTTTATCTCTTTTCCTCTAAATGGGAAAACAACAATTTAAATGAGAGAGAAATGACAGCAAAGGCAGATCACTGAAGAACAGATAACAGAAGATGAGGAAAGAATGTATACCAAAGTGAAGCAAACGAAAAGAAGGCCTCGTTTCTTCATCTGTAAAATGGGGTTGATAATGGTGCTAACCTCAAGATCATCACATTGCAAAATTTCACAGGACACCCACCACTCACATCATAATCAGTCATACACTGTGGCCCCAATCTGTCTTATAGGAGTTCTGCAAATACTCAACAAGGAAGTATATTAAGCACATTGAAAAGTACCTGGCATGTAGTGAATGCTCAGCTCTCACTGGTTATTCTCTTTCTTAAATTTCTAATTTTCTTCTCCAATTGTTTCTTCTCTACTGCTCACTTCCACAGTGATTGGACTTCCCTTTCATCCAGCAATTTTCTCAGTGATTTCATTTGTTATTAAAGTCATAAGTCTCCAAAACATCTTCCCTAAGGTCTAGATTGCTGAAAACTTCCCATAAAACACCCTCTAACTCTAGCTCTGACTTTTTTTGTTGTTGTTGTTGTTTGGTTTTTTTGTTTGTTTGTTTGTTGTTTTGCTTTGGGAGCTCTACCACTTGCTTCCCAGTGGATTTAGAACAATTGTTCACCTAGACCTGAACAGTCCAATATGGAAGCCAATCACAACTATCAACTACTAAGCACCTGAAATGAGATAAATTCAAACTAAGATGCATTACCAACATAAACTGCACACCAGATTTCAAAGACTTAGCAGGAAAGAAGAACGCAAAATTTCTCGTCAATAGTTTTTCACACCGATTAGGTTCTAAAGTGATAACATATATGATACATTGAGTTTAAATATATTATCAACATGAATTCTGCCTGTGTCTTCTTATTTTTTAATGCACCTATTGGAAAATTTAGAATTGCATATATGCCTCCTGTGTTTATTGGACAGTACGGGCTTAGACATTTTTTAAAAGACACATTTTTAAATCAACACTTTGGTCATTTGCTAAAGGCATTTGTATCCTTTTCCTGCATTTCCATCATAAACTGTGATCCTTATTTTTGTCCTCTTAACCTGGACCTTGTGCCTAGTTCAGCCTTCATCCAACTCCCAGGGAGCCCCGAAAGCCCTGTTGTAGCTCCCTGTGGTCAGGCTCATGCTGCCTCAGTTCCGACTACCTGACAGAATCACTTGCGTGTAGAGCTTTCCAGAGTATCCAAAAGCCCCAGCACCTGAAGTTTTCAGACCCTCCACAAAGGATTCAGAGGTCCAGCAGGAGTCACAAATTACTGCTTCAAGGCAACTTCCCCAAATATTGATATTTGCATGAAATATAACTGTAACACAGAAGAAAAAAATGTATTACAGACATCTGTTTCTGTTATTGCTTCACAAATAATGTAAGAAAGACCATGTTTACCCTGGAGAAGCCCATGCCCCCTGGTGCCGAAACTATAAAAGCACAACACAAACTAAACTTCCTCATGTCCTCAGGTCAGCATGCACTGAACTCAGAAGCAGCTTGTTATTTTAGTCTTTTAGGGAAAGGCGATACATCGACAATCAAGATGGTGCATTGATTTATAAATATAAGTAGTATTACAAATGGTTTATTTTTGTACTAAATATTGGGTTTTTTGTTTATTTTCAAGTTATGCCTTTTCCCTCATCACATATTCCGTGAGTTGCTCATTGATTTTTCACTGTTACCTACAGAGAATGATTAGGAACAAATCCTGTTACAGCTGTAAATCAGCCAAAAACTTGTTGATTTAAGATATCTGTTTGATTTTCTAAGCCAGATCTAGCTGGTAATTTATAACACCATCTGCTGGTAGGATGCCTACTGTGAACCTGTAAGACTTGGAAGGCTGAAAAACTAATTGCCTCCCAATGTCACTGCTAGAGGACATAACATGGTAAGAACTCATCGAAGCTCTTGGTATTAAGAACCTCACTCATAAGCAGAGAAGGTGAAGATAAGCCAATACGTAAAACCCAAAATAGGAAAAAAAAATTCTCACTCTACAATTATTTTTTCCACCAGGGACTGCCCAACACTTAGCACAGAATCTGGCACATTGTAGGTGCTTGCAGAATATCTGTTAAATGTTGAATTAATTCATAAACAAGTTAACTACTTCTGATAAAATGCTGGCTGATACTATAATAAACTTGGAACTTGAATATCAGTAAGACTAAAAGAACTTTGATGGATTTTTATCATCATTTATATATAATTACCAATTATATGGCTCTTTTATTGCAATAGACAGTTTGGGTTAATAAAATGTAGTATAGCAGAGTAGTTAATAGCACGGATGTGGTTGAGAATACAGTGTTTGACATTAGTTAAATGGATGACTGCTGGCAAATTACTCAACTTCCTTGAACTTCATGTTTCACAATAAATATACATCAGTTTCATAATTATAATAACATTAATAAATTTTAAAAGTAAAAACAATGCTTCACGTAAGGAAATCATACTCCCAAAAGTAAGAGCATGGGTACCTATTTCTAAAATAGTATGTAAATATGATAAGGTGCTAGAACTATAAAAAAGTGTAATTATTTAGAAAATGAGATATTGACCAGAAATAAAAGGGCAGCATTAGAAATGTCTTTTTTCTAAAAACTATTAAACAAAAATTAAAGAAGGAAATGTGGCTAAGTGAGAAATACATTTCTAGAATCGCAAATAATAACCCCAGTAATTATAAAGACATCACATATGAAAATTATCTAATAGTTTTGGCTGAGTGCAGATGAGATCCTTGGGGGTGCTTTGTCTTCTGTATATCCTGAGCAGACTTTATTTGCTGTCCTGGTAGCCTCTAACGATGGAGTTACAAGGAGGTTTTACAGATCAAAAAATTCTTAGAGAACTGAAAACAGAGACGAGCCACCTCTCTGGAGGTGCACAGACCCAGAAACCTTGAGGGAGAGGAAGAGAACCCAGTGCTTCATTAGGGTTCAGACATTGACAAACTTGGGAGAAAAAATGGGGGCTCCAAGACAGTGGGATGAAGGAAAGTATCTGTCAGCATGGGTCACACAAAGCAGCTGGTTTGAGACACAAAGGAAGCTGGGTGACCACGTTCAGCTGAGAAGTGGATGTGAAGCAAGAACAAAGAAAAGTTTTAAATTGGTACACAGAACACATACTGCTACTTCCTAATTCTGCTACTTCCTAAAATCCCAGTAAGACAACCATAAATAAATAAAATCTTTACTTTTTTTTAATTTAAAGATTAAAGTCACAAAGTCAAAAATAATAAGGAAGATGAGTAAAAACACAAATTGGAAAAAACCGAAGGACTTGTAATAACTGCCTTAGCAGACTTAAGAAAGCTGAATACTAAGCCAATTGTGTTATGACTGAGAGGAAACTAGATTTGTAGGACCCAGAAAAGGCTCAGAAAAAGAGGGTTTCAGCTGTAATCAGAAACAGGAAGATCAGTTGAAAGTCTGCTTAAGAAATAAATGTTCCGAAAATCCTCTCCCCAACTTCAGATAGGTGGGCAAATTTCCCTTCCTCACTCCCGAAATGACAAAACAGAATCTCCGGACTGGAGAATATTAGACATCTTAGAAGACTGGAAATGCAGAATTAACACAAAGAGATCAAGTGCAAGTTCACATACTGAATTTTGACAGCATTCCTTTCAGTCATGTATTGCCAGTCAACTGTACTACAAACTATGGATGTGAGGCTTGTAGATTCCAAGGTAGAGATTGGAAGATTCTTCTCTGAGTATTCTGATCAGAGCAAGAGAAAAGTGCTAACAATATTGACCTTTGGGCTCTCCAAGAAAATGATGAAGGCAAATCAACTTTCAGTGAAGCTCAGAGTTGACACCCACACACACAATGTGACCCATTGTTTAACATAATCAGGCAGCCACAGACCACTCTACAATTAGGAATAACCCTTAATATGAAAGACTGAGACCAAAGCTTACAAAAACAAAGCAATTTGGAAAAAACAAAACAAAACAAAACAACAACAACAAAAAGCAATGCTACAGGGAGAAGATAATTCCAAAAAATGCAATCATATTATCAGAAAGATGAGAAAAGTTTATTTCATCAATAAATTGAAACAGAAAATAGCTCTTTCAATGTAGCAGCATAACATGACCAAAAATTTAGTAGAAGGTTTGGAAGACAAAATTTAAAAAATCTTTCAAAGAGTGAAGGAAAAATGTAGGGAGGTAAAATATAGAACTAAAAGATAAGAAGATAAAATGAGTCTAGGAGGAACAAGATCTGAATAATGAGCCTTTCAGAGAGCGAGAGGAGGGAAGGAAGGAAGGAAGGAAGGAAGGAAGGAAGGAAGGAAGGAAGGAAGGAAGGAAGGAAGGAAAGGAGGGAGGAGAAAAAGAAAGAAGAGAAAAAGAAAGGAAGAAAATCATAAAATAAATGATTCAAGAAAACTTTCCAGCACTAAATGGTGTGTTTCCCACATAAAAGAGCCTATTGAGTGCTCAGCATAGTCGGTAAGCATAAACTCACACAAAAAGCATAATATCATGAAATGCTAGAGACAAGTGGAACAATTTAAAGGATCCAGGGAATGTAAGCCAATATAAGAAGTCACAAATTAAAAAACTTGAATGACTTGAGAATTTTCAATGACAGTACAGATAGCTCGAAGTTAATAGACCAATACCTTCAAAATGTTGAGGGGAAATGATTAATGATTTACAACTTAGACAGCTACACTCAAACTATCAATGTATTGTGAAGAAAAAAAAGTTTGTTTTTAAAAAAAGCCTTTCCGATATTCAGTGTCACCTATATTTTACCTAACATGCACATCTTCTCAAGAAGCTACTGAAGGGAAAAAAGTTTCATTAACACGGGAGAGTAAATCGAGAAAGAAGAATCCATGGCGTGCAAGAAACAGAAAGACCAATTTAAGAGGCAAAGAGAGATCCTGGAATGCACTCTGCCACTGGTGAAGAGAACAGAACCAGAGCAGATTGGGGCAGGTCAGAAGCCTTCAGGAGAGAAATCCCCAAGAAGATGAAGTTGAAGGGCTCCTAATTGACTTTGTACAGGGAGAAGATTTAAACAATTTGGAAAGAAAGTTTGTAGTTGGACAACCCATAGTATATAGCAAATTAAATAAAAATATGAAACATTTATTAATTTTAGGAAAAACAAAATGTGTAGGAAAGAAAAAGTAATCACAGTCATTCATGTAGCTTAACCATGAAATTTTTTGTAATTGTCATAATATTGTAAAAATTAAATGTTTAGCCAAAGTTTTGATGCAACGATATTAGCAGGGTAAGAGGATGAGAAACAATGAAATAAATTTATAGCCTTCTTTCCCATATTAGAAAGCCAATAGAAAATAACTGCTGCAGAAAACTGAACGATGGCAAGATCCTTATATTTAGAAAAATGGGAATGGGAAACATTAGAAATACAAAACAGAAATAGGGCTGGGCATGGTGGCTGATGCCTGTAATTCCAACACTTTGGAAGGCTGAGGTAGGCGGATCACTTGAGGTCAGGAGTTTGAGACCAGCCTGGACAACATAGTGAAACCTGGTCTCTATAAAAAATACAAAAATTAGCAGGGAAGGGTGGTGTATGTCTGTAATTCCAGCTATTCAGGAGGCTAAGGCAGAAGAATCACTTGAACCCAGGAGGCAAAGGTTATAGTGAGCTGAGATCATACCACTCAGCCTGGGTAACAGAGAGAGACTCTGTTTCAAAAAAAAGAAAAACAAAAAAAGAAAAGCAGAAATACAGAAAAATACTGAAAGTAGAAATAGAAAATTTAAAAATAAGAGTAAATACCAAAGGAATCAGATGAAGTAGATTGAAACGCTTGATTATGAGGTCCTAGTCTGTAACTGGGTAGGAGGTAAGCAGAAGACTACTGTTTTTCATAATAAATCTCACATAATAATTAAGTATTTTAAGCCATGTATATCTTTTAGGAGAATAAAGTTGAATTTAAAAAGATGTATGAGGAGAAAAACAAGAAGGAGGAGAAGAAGGACAAAGCCATGTCATTAGAGCTCACACTGGTTTTCTCTAAAAATCTCCAGTGAAAGTTGGTCACAAGAAGCAAACTTCATTTCCCTGCTGGCCACAGAAGGAGCCAGGCCCTAGAGGCTGACCCTTCAGAGAAGAATGATCACTCAGCCGCTTCAAGGGAAGCATCCCCTGGAAAGTACAGCAGCAGTCGTCACTGAAGGCAACAGATCTCAGTAAAGGACAACTGCAGATGTGCACACAGCCACTCCGACTGTCAATAGCCAAGTCCTTTCTACCATTTCCAATTCCATCACAACTAGAGAACCCCACAGAGAATGACTCAGGACCTAGGAAGAAGGATGGACTTCTTGCTAACCAAGTTGATCATATTGAAAGAGTCAATGGAATTAACACCATTGACAGTGTTATGAACGACTTCACAGAGTTTCTTGGTTAATTGGCTATACGGAGTCCCATGGAAGAAATCCCACAGAATGCTGAGAATATATGAATATATTTTGCCCAAATAAGATATATTTAATAAATTACAAATGGTGTTATAAGTAACTGTGTCTTGCAACAGGGTCTGAAGGGCCATATGAAAAATCCTTGCAACTTAAAGTATATCTCCCAAAGTTTTCTAGATGTTGAATGTCCCTCATTTCTGACCTCATATCATGAAATTTCTAAGATGACGCAGTGCATATAATTAGCAAGGCATGGTATAGTTACTAAGAGCCTAGGTTTTAGAAGTAATCAGACTGCCGGTCAAATATCAGCTTCACTGCTTTCTCATTTTACAACCTTACAAAGAGCTCTTTAAGTCTTTGCTTGTTCTTGTGAAAAATGGTACAGTAATACTAAAAAGTTAGATTGCTGTAAGGATTATGAGGAAATGTGTGTAAATAACTTAGTACTTTGTCTGGCATACAGAAAATGTTAAATAAATGATAGCTATTACTGTATTTTTAGGGAAGGATCATAGGAAGATCGGGGCGAAGGAACTAAAGTGTGTTGTGCTACCCGCTGCTTCCCTCCACATTCTAAAAATGCTATATGTACTCTTATTTAAACTTTGCAACTCACCCAAGGTCACAAAGATGGTATCTGGTGGATGATTTGAATATAGACCCATCTGACTTCAAAGACCATGCACTTTTCACCAAAAATTCCTAACCTGAATTCTGTTAGTGTATCATCAAATATGAATCCATCAGATCAAAATCCCTTTTCTCTTTTTGATCTCCACACTTCATTTAGAAAGAAAGAGTCCTTTGAGGACATGGTACAGCTGAGAGAAAATGTTTGATCAGAAGAACGAAGTAAGCAAAGCCCCAAGAAATTTGGCACTACATAGAGGATGTCACACAGGGGACCCCCAAATACCAGATGAATACATGTGAGCCCACCCAGATGCCAAGGGAGTGGGGACAATAAAGAAGAGTGAGGGAAAAATGAAAGAGAATTTAGAATTATATAGATCAGCTACATAAAGGACCCTATCCACATCCAAATACTTCCCAGGTTAAATATTTACATTTGTAATTATATTGGAAATCTTAATATTTTATTATTAATGTTTCAAACATTGAAAGTTAATTCATTCTAATTAATTAATTCTTAGTAATGTCAGTTATGTGCATTGCATACTCTATATCCTATACAGATGTAAAAGAACATAAATACAGCCTCTATCTTGAAGGCATTTATCAGGAGATTCTTTTGTTAAGACATTTTTCAGATAAAGATGACACTAACAATATGCCCAAATGTTTGAGAAGAATCTAATGAGTGGTCCTCACAGTATCTACGGAAGGAATTCAGAAAGCAGAAGACAACTGTTGGTTGGATAAACCAGGGAAAGTTTCAGTTGAGTTAAGCCTTGAAAATGGATTTAATTTGAACTCACAGAAGCAGAGAGGAGAATGATGGATGTCAGTGGCTGGAGGGTGAGGAAAATGGGTAGATGTTTGTCAAAGGATACAAACTTTCAATTATAATATAAACTAGTTTCAGGGATCTACTGTACAGTATGGATGGTTATGGATGTGTTAATTAATTTTATTGTGGTAATCATTACACAATGTATAAATATATATATACACACACACACACACATATATCACATTATCACATTGCACATGTTGAATATATAAAATATTTACCAATTACTATTTTAAAATTAAAAAAGAAAATGAATTTGACTAGAAATAAAGGGAGAAACAGGATTGTGGAGGAGGCAATGCAGTGAATTCATGGACATGAGAAGGCCACAGTATGTTGCAGGGACAGTGATTTGCTTTCACTGGAGGTGCCAATCTAGGTTTAGAAACTATAAAAGATAAGGCTGAAAAAAATAGGATGTTGCTAAATAACATAGAAATTCAAATGTCAGGCTGGGGAGTTTAAACTATATCTTCTAATAGGAAGGAACCATTAAGGTTTGGGTTTTTGTTTGTGTCTTTGTTGTTGTAGTCTAAGAATGATTATCAAAACTCCTTAAAATTCCATCCCCCATCATTTCTACATAGTTTGATTTTTGATTCAAAATGCAATCCAAATATAAATAACAGAAAGATTTTTTTTGTAGATGTTGACATGCTTATTCCAAACTTTACATGGAAAGGCAAAGGAACTAAAATAGGTAATTCCGAAATTCTGAAAAAGAGAAGAACAAAGTCAGAAGCCTCACATTACCCATTTGTAAGACTTATTCTTATAAAGGTACAGGAATCAAGTTGATCCTGTATTGTCAAAAAGATAGACACACAGATCAATCAAACAGAATAGAAAGCCCAGAAATAGATCTACACAAATAGTTAACTGATTTTTGATAAAAATTCGAAGGCAATTCAATGAAGGAAAGCTTCTCTACAAGTGATGCTTGAATAATTGGACATCCATAGGGGAAAAAGAAGAAGAAAAAATGAAAAAACTCCAAATGGCGATAGACCTAAAGATATCATGTAAAAGTGAAGGCAATATCTTCTAGGCAATACCTGTGTTGCATTGGTTTGTCAATATGTTTTTAGATACAATACCAAAAGCATACACCATTAAAGAAAATATTGATTAACTGGACTCTACAAAAGTTTTAAGCTCTAGCTCCACAAAAGACACTGTTGAGAGAATTAGCAGACAACCCACAGAATAGGAGAAAATACGTAAATCACGTGTCTGATAAAAGACATGTACCAAGATTGTATAAATACTCTCAAACTCAATAATAAAAAACCAAGCACCACAATTAAAAAATAGGTAAAACATTTGAACAGACACTTTAGCAAAGAAAATATATGGATGGCAGGTGGATGTGGTGACTCACACGGGTAATCCCAACACTTTGGGAGACCGAAATGGTTGATCTCGGTCAATTCCGAAACGGTTGATTTTGGTTCAATTGCTTGAGCCCAGGAGCTCAAGACCAGCCTGAACAACCTAATGAGACCCCATCTCCACAAGAAATATGAAACGTAGCCAGGTATGGTGGCATGCACCTGTAGTCCCAGCTACTCAGGAGGCTGAAGTGGAGGACCCATTGAGCCTGGGAGGTTGCGTCTGCAGTGAGCCATGATCAAACCACTGCACTTCATCCTGGGCAGCAGAGCAAGGCCTTGTCTCAAAATATACATATATATGTATATATGGATGGCAAATTTGTGCACACATATATGCTCAGCATCATTAGTCTCTAGGGAAATGCAAATTAAATACACAATGGCATGCCATTATACATGTATTAAAATAGTTTAAATCTGTGTTTTATTCTTTCATTGACAAATAAAAATTGTATACATTTGTTGTGTACAACATGCTGTTTTGAAACATGTATATGTTGTGGAATGGCTCAAGCAAGCTAATTCACATATGCATATGATAAGTATGAGAACGTATTTATCATTTTATGGTGAGAAGACTTAACATCTACTCTCTGAGAGATATGTAGTTTAGAATTTTAAAAATCTGACAATATCAAATATGAGTGAAGACATGGAGCAACTGCAACTCTCAAACACTTCTGGTAGGAATTCACAATAGTACAGACACTTTGGAAAACAGTTAAACATACACTTATCACATAACCCAGCAGTCCCACTAATAGCTATTTATTCAAGTGGGTTGAAAAATCTAGGTTCACACTACTTTATTTGTAATTACCAAAACTGGGAAATAACCTACATATCCTTCAACAGGAAAATGTATAAACAAACTATAAAACATCTACAAAATACAATATAGGAACTGCCTATTGATTCATGCAACTATTTAATACATGGATGAAGCTTAAAGACATTTTGCTAAGTGAAAGAAATCAGATTCCAAAGGCTACATGATTTTTGATATTAAGGAAAAGGAAAGACTATCACAATGGAAAAATAAATCAGTGGTTATCAGGGTTTGGGGTTGTGGGGATGGGCTTACAAAGGGACAGCATAACACAATTGTGAGGGAATTAGAACAGTTCTATATGATACATAACTGCATGCATTTGCATAAAACCATGACACAGTACATAGCAAAGAGAATTTTACTGTATGCAAAATATTTATTTCAAAAAGCTAAAACAAGACCACTTCTGTTTCATACTGATTATAATTTTCTTTAATCAGAAATATGCTAACCAGAATTAAGGGGTAAAAGCTGATCTGTCTCTTACCAGGTCAAATGCATAAGTCTGACTCAGTTCACAACACTGACAAACAAAAATTGTATATATTTATTGTGTATCTCATGATTTGCTCCCCATTATTTCTTCTGGATGGTCAACGAAGAGATAAAAATACAGATACTTTTGACTTTACCTATGACCCCACCCAGTTTCTTCTCTGTGCAGGAAGACGTGGCTACTATGTGTTTCTCTTTTGTGATCCTACAAATATATTTTGGATCATTCTACTCCCAAAAGAGGCTCTCAAAAGTTCCAAGAAAAAAAAATTAAGAAATTTAAATAGTTCTTGAATAAACCAATATGTTTAATTTTCTTTTTTCTCATGTTTTCCAAAATCTAGTTGCACTCAGAATTTTTTCTTCATGTAAATATTTTAACTTTCCTTGGAGTCTGTTTCATAAAGTAACATACTTTGAGAAAAACTTATTGATGTTGGATATCAGCGCTTGCACTTTGTACAATACTTAAAAGATTAATTTGGAGTCATAAAAAGTGTTGAAATCATGAGGAATTTGAGAGGTTTAGATGAATTGCTTTTACTTTCTATTCAGAGACTGTCTTATAGGCCAAACTCATATATATATACTTTATATATACTATATATAATTATATAATCTTATATAATATATAACTTTACATAATTATATTTCATATGTAATATATAGTTATATGCTTTTATATATAACATATATGTAGGGTATATTGTATGTTATATATTTAATATATAACATACATATTTTATATATAACACATATGAGTATATGTGTTATATATGTTATATATTATATACATGAGTATATATGAGTATATAATATATAACACACAAAATATATACATATATGTTATATATTAAGTATATGTATAACATATATAAAATATATATATAACATATATATGTAACTTTTTCTTTTCTTTTTTTTGAAATGGTGTTTCACTCTTGTTGCCCAGACTGGAGTGCAATGGCACAATCTTGGCTCACCGCAACCTCTGCCTCTCAGCAATTGCCTTCAAGCGATCCTCCTGCCTCAGCCTCCTGAGTAGCTGGGATTATAGGCATGCGCCACCACGCCTGGTTAATTTTGGATTTTTAGTAGAGATGGGGTTTCTCCATGTTGACCAGGCTAGTCTCAAACTCCCAACCTCAAGTGATCCTCCGGCCTTGGCCTCCCAAAATACTGGGACTACAGGCATGAGCCACTAGGCCCGGCCTGTAACCTTTTCAAAACCACAGTCTACATGGATCGGTCCCAGAGAGGCGCCACGATTTGAAGAACCCAGTCCATGCAACTGAAGCTAATTTCAAAATGACTTCGATTTCTAATTTTTTGAATACAATGAAAAGCATGTATAGACCATACAATACTTTTTAGACTCTTCTTTTTCCTTTCCACTGCATTTATACTAAAACTTCTTCTACCTCTCTCTTCTTTTTTTGTTTTTTGATATATTTTAAAATTTAAATTTATTATAATAATTTTTTGTAGAAATGGGGGTCTGTTTGTTTCCCAGGCTGGTTTCAAACTCCTTCTGCCTTGAGATGGTTAATACTAGTGTCAACTTGATTGGGTTGAATGATACAAAGTATTGTTCCTGGGTGTGTCTGTGAGGGTGTGGCCAAAGGAGATTAACGTTTGAGTCGGTGGACTAGGAGAAACAGACTCACCCTCAGTCTGGGTGGGCACCATCTAATCAGCCTAAAAGCAGGCATGGAAACGGTAGACTGGTTGAGTCTTCCGGCCTCCATCTTTCTCCCTACCGGATGCTTCCTCCCTTCGGACATCAGACTCCAAGTTCTTCAGCTTTGTTACTCATGAACTTACACCAGAGATTTGCCAAGGACTCCTGGGCCTTCCGTCACAGACTGAAGGCTGCACTATGGGCTTCCCTACTTTTGAGGTTTTGGGAATTGGTCTGGCTGCCTCCTTAGCTTACCGGCCACCTATTGTGGGACTTCACTTTGTGATCATGTCAGTCAATTCTCCTAATAAACTTTCCTTCATATATTCATCTATGCTATTAATTCCATCCCTTTAGAGAACCCTGACTAATACACGCCTCAACCTCCCAAAGTGCTGGGATTACAGGAGTGAGCCACTGCCACCGCGCCCAGCCTCTCTCCTTTACAGTTTCTGGAACCCTCACTACCTCCTCTCTTTTTGTTTCACTTCACTCTCCATTTACACTTGAATTACCACCATTAAAGCCCACCAAGAAATCTGATAAGGTAGGACTTGTCTTAAGGAGGAGAAGAAGGGAAAACAATTAGTACATCCATGCAGAATCCTCTTTCGCAGGCAAATAAAGGGAAAGTCAAGAAATGCTCCTGTGATAATATTTATTCCATTGCATACCAGAAAGGGGCATAGTTATTCTAGAGGAAGGCATTTAAGCCCAAATGATCAGGCAATTGACATTAAGTGGACTGAGGGACTCAGTGCTTACTGACCAATTATGATCTGTATGACCGATTTTAAGCTGTAAATGAAAGAGAGTATAACCTGGCAGGATGGCATGAGCCTGTAGTCTCAGCTAATCAGGATGCTTGAGCAACAGGATTGCTTGAGCTCAGCCCAGGAGTTTCAGGCTGTCGTGCACTTGTGAATAGCCACTGGACTTTATCCTGGGCAACATAGTGAGACCTCATCTGTAACTCAATTTAAAACAGAGAGGATCATTTTATCCTCTGGAGATTATGCCAGTCAAGGTTCAGTTAGGGAAGCAGGGCTACTATGAGTGATTGCCAATTTTTCTGTTAGAAATTAGACATTATGCAATTATGGCAGTGGCTGAGGAAGTGAAAATTCAGAAGGAGGAGTTTAAGCATCAGCGAGGGGTCACCAACTGTTCTTGGTGCAGCACTGGTGCAGGTAAAAAACTGGAGCTCTCAGGATGTTCTGAAAGGCCCAGCAGGGTCATGAAGGAGCAATCCATGGGAGGGTGTTGCATCTGTGTGTTCACTACCCCTGTGAATCCACCACCCAGTATCTAGTGGTGGGTCTGGGGTAGCCTTGGCGAGCAGGGACAGCAGTAGGGAAAATAAACAGATGGGACACAGAGGGAGGACAGGGTGGAGCTGCTGGGTTCACTCTGGGGCCATCTATTACCACAGATTGAGAAGATTTTTTAGAGCAGAACGGCTGCTATAGAGCTTCTGCCTTCTAGACAATGTCTCATGTGAGTTCCATATTGGTCAATTCTAACCCAGCTGTAGATGGAAAAATATACTGGGAAATCTGGGTCCCAGTTTGATGAGGTTACACAGAGAAACCCATCACAGGGGTCATGAGTGAAATAAAGAAATACAACATATCTTATATTAAGACTTAACAAGCATTGGGAGGATTCCCACTCAGTGTCAGACATTGTGCCAGATTTCTCTCTTGCGCTCGCTCTCTCGCTTTCTCTCTCAATCTCTCTGTCTTCTCTCTCTCTGTCTCTCTCTCTCACACACACACACACACACACTTACCTCTTTAGAAGCATCACCTTACATGCTACCTTCCCCACCCCTATTTCTGTAGTCCCAGTAAAAGAAATATGAAGAGATGTTTGGAAAGATCTGGAATGTTATTCACAAGATGCAAACAGCAGTATAGTCTGAGACAACGCTGTGCAATGCTTAGGAGAGAAAGCTCTGGAGTTTGAGTCCAAATCCTGGTCCTGTCATATGATAACTAAATGATCTTGGGGAAAATGCTTCATTTCTCTATTCTATTATTATTATTATTATTATTATTATTATTATTATACTTTAAGTTCTGGGATACATGTGCAGAATGTGCAGGTTTGTTACACAGGTATACATGTGCCAGTGTGGTATGCTGTGCCCATCAACCCATCATCTACATTAGGTATTTCTCTTAATACTATCCCTCCTCTTGCACCCTACCCCCCAAAAGGCCCCAGTGTGTGATGTTTCCCTACCTATGCCCATATGTTCTCATTGTTCAACTCCCACTTATGAGAGAGAACACGTGGTGTTTGGTTTTCTGTTTCTGTGCTAGTTTGCTGAGAATGGTGGTTTCCAGTTTCATCCATGTCCCTGCAAAGGACATGAACTCATTCTTTTTTATGGCTGCATAGTGTTCCATGGTGTATGTGTGCCACATTTTCTTGATCCAGTCTATCACTGAGGGACATTTGGGTTGGTTACAAGTCTCTGCTATTGTGAATAGTGCTGCAGTAAGCATACGTGTGCATGTGTCATCATAGTAGAATGATTTATAATCCTTTGGGTATATATCCAGTAATGTGATTGCTGAGTCAGATGGTATTTCTAGTTCTAGATCCTTGAGGAATCACCACACTGTCTTCCACTATGGTTGAACTAATTTACACTGCCACCAACAGTGTAAATGCATTCCTATTTCTCCACATCCTCTCCAACATCTGTTTCCTCACTTTTTAATGATCACCATTCTAACTGGCGTGAAATGATATCTCATTGTGGTTTTGGTTTGCATTTCTCTTATGACCAGTGATGATGAGCTTTTTTTCATATGTCTGTTGGCCAAATAAATGTCTTCTTTTGAGAAGTGTCTGTTCATATCCCTCGTTCACTTTTTGATGGGGTTGTTTAATTTTTTCTTGTAAATTTTTTTATGTTCCTTGTATATTCTAAATATTAGCTCTTTGTCAGATGGATAGATTGCAAAAATTTTCTCCCATTCTGTAGGTTGCCTGTTCACTCTGATGATAGTTTTGTTTGTTTGTTTGTTTGTTTGCTTTTTCTGTGCAGAAGCTCTTTAGTTTAATTAGATCCCATTTGTCAATTTTGGCTTTTGTTGTAATTGCTTTTGGTGTTGTAGTCATAAAGTTTTTGTCCATGCCTATGTCCTGAATGGTATTGCCTAGGTTTTCTTCTAGGGTTTTTATAGTTTTAGGTCTTATGTTTAAATCTTTAATACAATGAGCTAATTTTTGTAAAAGGTATAAGGAAGTTGTCCAGTTTCAGTTTTCTGCATATGGCAAGCCAGTTTTCCCAAGACCATTCATTAAATAGGGAATCCTTTCCCCGTTGCTTGATGTGTGGTGTTATTTCTGATGCCTCTGTTCTGTTCCTTTGGTCTATATATCCGTTTTGATACCAGTATCATGCTGTTTTGGTTACTGTTGTCTTGTAGCATAATTTGAAGTCATGTAGCATGATGCGTCCAGCTTTGTTCTTTTTGCTGAGGATTGTCTTGACTATATAGACTCCTTTTTGGTTCCACATGAAATTTAAAGTAGTTTTTTCTAATTCTGCGAAGAAAGTCACTGGTATCTTGATAGGAATAGCATTGAATCTATAAATTACTTTGGGCAGTATGACCATTTTCATGATACTGATTCTACCTATCCATAAGTATGGAATGTTTTTCCATTTGTTTGTGTCCTTTCTTATTTCCTTGAGCAGTGGTTTATAATTCTCCTTGAAGAGGTCATTCACATGTTTTGTAAGTTGTATTCCTAGGTATTTCATTCTCTTAGGTGCAATTGGGAGTAGGAGTTCACTTATGATCTTATGATTTGGTTCTCTGTTTGTCTATTATTGGTGTATAAGAACACTTGTGATTTTTGCACACTGATTTTTTATCCTGAGACTTTGCTGAAGTTGTTTATCAGTTTAAGGAGTTTTGAGGCTGAGATGATGAGGTTTTCTAAATATATAGCCATGTCATCTGCAAACAGATATAATTTGACTTCCTCTCTTCCTATTTGAATAACCTTTATTTCTTTCTCTTCCCTGATTGCCCTGGACAGAACTTTCAATGCTATGTTGAATAGGAGTGGTAGAGAGGACATCCTTGTCTTGTGCCGGTTTTCAAAGGGAATGCTTCCGGCTTTTGCTCATTAAATATGACATTGACTGTAGCTTTGTTATAAATAGCTCTTATTATTTTGAGATATGTTCCATCAATACCTAGTTTATTGAGTGTTTTTAGCATGAAGAGGTGTTGAATTTTAGCAAGGGCCTTTCCAGCATCTATTGAGATAATCATGTGGTTTTTGTTATTGGTTCTGTTTATGTGATGGGTTACATTTATTGATTTGCATATGTTGAACCACCTTTGCATCTCAGGATGAAGGCAACAGGATTGTGGTGGATAAGCTTTATAACGTGCTGCTGGACTTGGTTTGCCAGTATTTTATTGAGGATTTTCACATTGATGTTCATCAGAGATAGTGTCCTGAAATATTCTTTTTTTGTGTATTTCTGCCAGGTTTTGGTATCAGGGCGATGTTGGCCTCATAAAATGAGTTAGGGAGTAGTCTCTCTGTTTCTATTGTTTGGAATAGTTTCAGAAGGAATGGTACCAGCTCCTCTTTATACCTCTGGTAGAATTCGGCTGTGACTCTGTCTGGTCCTGGGCTTTTTTTGGTTGGTAGGCTATTAATTACTGCCTAAATTTCAGAACTTGCTATTGGTCTATTCAGGGATTCAGTTTTTTCCTGGTTTAGTCTTGGGAGGGTGCATGTGTCCAGGAATTTATCCATTTCACCTTGATTTTCTAGTTTATTTGCATAGAGGTATTTTTAGTATTCTCTCATGGTAGTTTGTATTTCTGTGGGATCAGTGGTGATATCCCCTTTATCATTTTTTACTGTGTCTATTTGATTCTTCTCTCCTTTCTTTTTATTAGTCTGGTTAGCAGTCTATCTATTTTGTTAATCTTTTTAAAAACCAGCTCTGAGATTCATTGATTTTTTGAAGGGTTTTTTTGCATCTCTATCTTCTTCAGTTCTGCTCTGATCTTAGTTATTTCTTGTCTTCTGATAACTTTTGACTTTGTTTGCCCTTGCTTCTCTAGTTCTTTTAATTGTGATGTTAAGGTATTGATTTTTATCTTTCCCACTTTCTCATGTGGGCAGTTAGTGCTATAAATTTCCCTCTAAATACTACTTTAGCTGTGTTCCAGAGATTCTAGTACATTGTGTCTTTGTTCTCTTTGCTTTTGCTTTCAAATAACTTATTTATTTCTGCCTTAATTTTGCTATTTACTCAGTGGCCATTCAGGAGCAGGTTGTTCATTTTCCATGTAGTTGTGCAGTTTCGAGTGAGTTTGTTAATCCTGAGTTCTAATTTGATTGCAATGTGGTCTGAGAGACTGTTATGATTTCCATTCTTTTGCATTTGCTGAGGAGTGTTTTACTTCCAAGTATGTGGTCGATGTTAGAATAAATGCTATGTGGTCCTGAGAAGAATATATATTCTGTTGATTTGGGGTGGAGAATTCTGTAGATGTCTATCAGGTCCGCTTGGTGCAGAGCTGAGTTCAATTCCTGGATATCCTTGTTAACTTTCTGTCTCATGGATCTGTGTTAAAGTCTCCCATTATTATTGTGTGGGAGTCTAAGTCTCTTTGTAGGTCTCTAAGAACTTGCTTTATGAATCTCAGTGCTCCTGTATTGGGTGCATAAACATTTAGGATAGTTAGCTCTTCTTGTTACATTGATCCCTTTACCATTATGTAATACCCTTCTTTGTCTTGTTTGATCTTGGTTCATTTAAATTTTGTTTTATCAGAGACTAGAATTGCAACCCATTTTTTTTTTCTTTCCATTTGCTCAGTAAATCTTCCTCTATCCCTTTATTTTGAGCCTCTCTTTGTCTTTGCACATGAGATGGGTCTCCGATAGGTTTTGACTCTTTATCCAATTTGCCAGTCTGTGTCTATTAATCAGGGCATTTAGCCCATTTACATTTAAGATTAATATTGTTATGTGTGAATTTGATACTGTCATGATGATGCCAGCTGGTTGTTTTGCCCATTACTTGATGCAGTTTCTTCGTAGCGTTGATGGTCGTTACAATTTGGTATGTTTTTCCAGTGGCTGGTATTGGTTGTTCCTTTCCATGTTCAGTGCTTCCTCCAGGAGCTCTTGTAAGGCAGAGCTGGGGGTGACAAAATCCCTCAGCATTTGCTTGTCTGTAAAGGATTTTATTTCTCCTCTTATGAAGCTTAGTTTGGCTGGATATGAAATTCTGGGTTGAAAACTATTTTCTTTAAGAATGTTGAATATTGGCCCCCACTCTCTTCTGACTTACACGGTTTCTGTAAAGAGATCTGCTGTTAGTCTGATGGGCTTCCCTTTGTGGGAAACCCAACCTTTCTTTCTGGCTGCCCTTAACATTTTTTCCTTCATTTCAACCTTGGTGGATCTGAGAAGATTATATATCTTGGGATTAATCTTCTCGACGCATATCTTTGTGGTGTTCTCTGTATCTCCTGAATTGAATATTGGCCTGTCTTGCTAGGTTGGGAAAGTTTTCCTGGAAAATATCCTGAAGAGTGTTTTCCAACTTGGTTCTATTCTCCCCATCACTTTCAGGTACACAAATTAAGTGTAGGTTTGGTCTTTTCACACAGTCCCATATTTCTTAGAGGCTTTGTTCATTCCTTTTCATTTTTTCTCTATTCTTGTCTTCACATTTTATTTTATTAATTTGGTCTTCAATCTCTGATATCCTTTCTCCCACTTGATTGATTTGATTGATACTTGTATATGCTTCATGAAGTTCTTGTGCTGTGTTTTTCAGCTCCATCAGGTCATTTATATTCTTCTCTAAACTGGTTATTCCAGTTAGCATTTCCTGTAATCTTTTATCAAGGTTCTTGGCTTCCTTGGATTGGGTTAGAACAGGATCCTTTAGCACAGAAGAGTTTGTAATTACCCACCTTCTGAAGCCTACTTCTGTCACACTCATTCTCCATCCAGTTTTGTTCCCATGGTGGCAAGGAGTTGTGATCCTTTGGAGGAGAAGAGGCCTTCTGGTTTTTGGAATTTTCAGCCTTTTTGTGCTGGTTTTCCTCCTCTTCATGAATTTATATACCTTTGGTCTTTGATGGTGACTTTTGGATGGGGTTTTTGCATGGTTGTCCTTTTTGTTGATGTTGATGCTATTGCTTTCGTTTTGTTAGTTTTCCTTCTAACAATCAGGCCCCTCTTCTGCAGGTCTGTTGGAGTTCTGGATGTTCACTCCAGACCCTGTTTGCCTGGATATCACCAGCAGAGCCTGCAAAACAGCAAAGATTGCTGCCTGCTTCTTCCTCTGGAAGCTTCATCTCAGAGAGGCACCAACCAAATGCCAGCCAGAGGTCTCCTGTATGAGGTGTCTGTCGACCCCTGCTGGGAGGTGTCTCCCCTTCAGGAGGCACAGGGGTCAAGGATCCACTTGAGGAATCAGTCTGTCCCTTAGCAGAGCTCGAGTGCTGTTTTGGGAAATCTGCTGCTCTCTTCAGAGCCAGCAGGCAGGAGTGTTTAAGTCTGCTGAAGCTGTGGCTACAACCACCACTTCTGTCATGTGTTCTGTCTGAGGGAGATGGGAGTATTAGCTATAAGCTCCTGACTGGGGTTGCTGCCTTTCTTTCAGAGATGTCCTTCCCAGAGAGATGGAATTTAGAGATGCAGGCTGGCTACAGCAGCTTTGCCGAGCTGCAGTGGGCTTCACCTAGTCCCAACTTCCCTGCCACTTTGTTTACACTATGAGGGCCAAACCACCTACTCAAGCCTCAATAATGGCAGATTCCCTTCCCTCTACCAAGCTCAAGCATCCCAGGCCAACTTCAAACTACTGTGCTGGCAGTGAGAATTTCAAGCCAGTGGATCTTAGCTTGCTGGGCTCTCCGGGGGTGGGATCCACTGAGCAAGACCACTTGGCTCCCTGGCTTCAGCTCCCTTTCCAGGGAGTGAATGGTTCCGTCTTGCTGGCACCACTGGGGTATGAAAAAGAAATCCGGCAGCTAGCTTGGTGTCTGCCCAAGCAGCACCCAGTTTTATGCTTGAAACCCAGGGCCCTTGTGGTATAGGCAGCCAAGGAAATCTGGTATGTGGGTTGTGAAGACAGTGAGAAAAGTGTAGTATCTGGGCTGCATAGCACCGTCCCTTATGGCACAGTCTCTCACAGCTTCCCTTGGCTAGGGGAGGGACTTCCCCAACCCTTTGCACTTACTTGGTGAGGAAACGCCCTACCCTGCTTCTGCTCACCCTCCGTGGGCTGCACCCACTGTCTAACCAGTCCCAGTGAGATGAACCAGGTACCTCAGTTGGAAATGCAAAAACTGCCTGCTTTCTGTGTTGATCTCACCGGGAGCTGCAGACTAAAACTGTTCCTATTTGGCCATTTTGCTCTTATCTCCATTTCTCTATTCTTTAGCTTTGTCATTGTAAACTTCAGCTAATATCTACCTTATAAGATTGTTTTATTGGTTATATGTGATAGTATACATACAGCACCTGAAATGTACACAAATAAAGAGCTCAATTTAGAAACAATAAAAAGTAAGTGTAAGATGGCCAATTAGAAGCAGCTGAAGTCCACAGCAGTCACAGAGAGTGAACGAAAGTGATGAGTGAATTCAGCACCCTCAACTGAAATATACAGTTTCTCACATTGGGACTAACTAAGCAAATAACTCAACCCATGGAGAACAAAGACAAGTAGGGTGGAGGTGACAGTGCTCCAGCCAGGAGCAGCACTGAGCCAAAGGAATCCCAACCCCCAGCCAAGGGAAGCAGTGAGTGATTATGCCACCCCACCCCAGAAACTATGCTTCTCCCACTGACCTTTGCAACCTGTGAATCAGGAGATCCCACTGGGAGCCCATGCCACCAGGGCCTTGGGTCCAATATACAGAGCTGTGTGGAGTCTCAGCAGAGCAGCTGCCCAGGCACACACACGAGACCTGGGAGTTTTACATATTCTGGCCCCAGGATCCCTTGCAATGTAGGAGATCCATGTGTACATATGGATTCAACCCCCTAGGAAGCACTGTCATTCTGCAGCCCCACTTCTATGGTACCTCACAAGTTAAGACTCACTGGCTTTGAATTTTAGCTAGTTAATGGCAACAGGTTGGAGTCGGCCTGAGACAGGACCAAGCTCTTTGGGGAAGGAGCAGCCACCATGTCTGTAGTTTGGTAGACTCAGCCACTGCAGCCTGCCAGCTTTGAAGAACAAAAATGGTTTGGATGAAGAAGAGTCTCCACAACACAGTGCAGCTGCTTTGCCAGATCGTGGGCAGACTGCTTCTTTAAGAGGGACCCTGATCCATTCCCACAGATCTTTCCAACCTGTGAATTAGGAGATCCCCTTGGGAGCCTACACCACCAGGGCATTGGGTCCAATACATAGAGCTGTGTGGAGCCTCAGTGAGTGAGGCTCTGGGTGGGACCTCCCCTTGGGGCCTTCAGTCACTCCAGTCAGGGTTCTGTGGACAGAGTGCTGACCTCTCTGGACAGATCTCCCAAAGGGAGGGGTGGCCACTATCTCTGTGGTTTGGTAGACTCAACCATTCCAGCCTGCCAGCTTTGAAGAATATAAATGGTCTGGACAAGGAAGGGTTCCCTCTAATGTGGCCAGATTGCTTTTTTAAGCAGGTCCCTGATCCTTTTCCTCCTGCCTGAGTGAGACCTCCCAAGAGGGATCTCCAGCCACCTTCTACTGGCACATTTGAGCCAGCAATGAGTCAGCCCTTCCCTGGAATGGAGCTTCCAAAGGAAGGAGCAGATTGCCATCTTTGCTATTTTGCAGGCTTCACTGGTGGTACCTCCAGGTATGGGAAAAACTAAGGCAACTATGGTCTGAAACAGAGCCCAGCAAACTGCAGCAGCCCTATAAAGAGTGACCTGAAGGTTAAAAGAAAAACAAAGAGAAAACAACAGCAACAACAAAAAGACCCCACAAAAACACCATTCAAAGGGAAGTAACCTCAAAGATTAAATGTAGATAAATCCACAAACACAAGAAAGGATCAATTTAAAAAAGCTGAAAACACAAAAAGTCAGAGTCCCTCTTCTCTTCCAAATGACTGCAACACCTCTCCAGAAAGAACACAGAACTGGGCTGAGGCTGAGATGGCTGAATTCACAGAAACAGGCTTCAGAAGGTGGGTAATAATGAACTTCACTGAGCTAAAGGAGCATGTTGTAACCCAATGCAAAGAAGCTGAGAATCATGATAAAACAATGCAGGAGCTGATAGTCAGAATAGCCAGTTTAAAGAGGAACATAACCAACCTGACAGAGCTGAAAAACACAACACAAGAAGTTCACAATGCAATCACAAGTATCAATAGCAGAGTAAGACCAAGCAGAGGAAAGAATCCCAAAGTTTGAAGACTATCTTTCTAAAATAAGACAGTCAGACAAGAATAGAGAAAAAATAATAAAAAGGAATGACCAAAACCTCTGAGAACTATGGTATTATGTAAAGAGACCAAACCTATTGGGGTACCTAAAAGATACAATGGAATCAAGTTGGAAAACATACTTCATGATATCATCCAGGAGAACTTCCCCACCTAGCAAGACAGGCCAACACTCAAATTCAGGAAATCTGGAGAACTCCAGTAGGATACTCCATGAGAAGATCAACCCCAAAACAAATAATCATCAGTTCTCCAAGGTCAAAATGAAAGAAAAAATGTTAAGGGCAGCCAGAGAGAAAGGCCAGGTCACCAACAGAGGGAAACCCATTAGACTAACAGTGGACCTCTCAGTGGAAACTCTGCAAACCAGAAGAGATTGGAGACCAATATTCAACATTCTTAAGGAAAAGAATATCCAACCCAGAGTTTCATATCTGGCCAAACTAAGCTTCATAAGTGAAGGAGAAATAAGATCCTTTTCAGACAAGCACATAGTAACAGAACTCATCACCACTGGGCCTGCCTTGCAAGAGCTCCTGAAGGAAACACTAAATATGGAAAGAAAAATCCATTACCATCGCTACAGAAACACACTGAAGTACACAGACCAGTGACACTATGAAGCAACCACATAAACAGGTTTGCAAAATCACCAGTTAGCATCATGATGATGGGATCAAATTCACACATAACAATACTAACCTTAAATGTGAATGAGCTAAATGCCCCAATTAAAAGACACAGAATGGTAATATGGATAAAGAGCCAACACCTATTGGTACGCTGCCTTCAGAGACCCATCTCACATGCAAAGACACACATAGGTTCAAAATTAAGGAATGCAGAAAAATTTACCAAGCAAATAGAAAAGAGAGAAAAGCAGGATTTGTGATCCTAGTTTCTGTCAAAATAGACTTTAAGCCAACAAAGATTTAAAAAAAGACATAGAAGGGCATTACATAATGGTAAAGGGTTCAATTCAACAAGAAGAGTTACTATTCTAAATAAATGTGCACCCAATACAGGAGCACTCAGATTCATTCAGCAAGTTCTTAGAAACCTACAAAGAGGTTAGACTTAGACTCTCACACAATAATGGCTGGAGAATTTAATGTCCCACTGACAATCTTAGATAGATCATCAAGACAGAAAATTAACAAAGATATTCATGACTTGAACTCAGCTTTAGATCAAGTGGACCTGATAGATATCTACAGAACTCTCCACCCCAAAATAAGAGAATACACATTCTTTTCATCATCACCTGGCACTTACTCTAAAATTGATCACACAATCGGAAGTAAAACACTCCTCAGCAAATGCAAAAGAACTGAAATAAAAACAGTCTCTCAGACCACAGTGCAATCAAATTAAAACTCCAGATTAAGATATTTACTCAAAGTCACACACTACATGGAAATTAAACAACCTGCTTCTGAATGACTCTTGGGTAAATCATGAAATTAAGGGAGAAATGAAGAAGTTACTTGAAACCAATGAGAACAAAGAGACAATGTACCACAATCTCTAGGATACAGTTATAACAGTGTTAAGAGAGAAATTTACAGCACTAAATGCCCACATCAAAAAACTAGAAAGATCTCAAGGTGACAATCTAACAGCTTAAATAAAAGAACTAGAAGGCCAAGAGCAAACAAACCTCAAAGCTAACAGAAGACAAGAAATCATCAAGATCAGAGCTGAACTGAAAGAGATTGACACACACACACACACACACACACACACACACACACACACACACACAAACCCTTCAAAGAAATCAATGAACCCAGGAGCTGGTTTTTCAAAAAAAAAAAAAAAAAAAAAAAAAAAAATCAAACAGACCACTAGCTAGACTAATAAAAATTAGAAAAGAATCAATTAAACACAATCAGGAATGTTAAGGGGGAATATCACCACTGACCCCACAGAAATACAATCATCAGAGAATACTATAGACACCTCTATCCACAAAATCTAGAAAATCTAGAAGAAATGGACAAACTCCTGGACATATACACCCTCCCAAGAGTGACTCGGGAAGAAATTGAATCCCTGAATAAACCAGTAATGAGTTTTGAAATTGAAGCAGTAGTAAATAGCCTACCAACCAAAAACAAACAAACAAACAAACAAACAAAAAAATCCCAACAACAACAACACCAGAGGGATTCACAGCTGAATTCTACCAGAAGTACAAAGAAGAGCTGGTACCATTTCCACTGAAACTATCCTAAAAATATTGAAAAGGAGGGACTCCTCCCTAACTCATTCTGTGAAGCCAGTATCATCCTGATACCAAAAACCTGGCAGAGATACAACAAAAAAGGAAAACTTCAGGCCAATATCCTTGATGAACATGGATGCAAAAATTCTCAATAAAATATTGAATCCAGCCACACATCAAAAAGCTTATCCACCATAATCAAGTTCACTTCATCCCCAGGATACAAGGTTAGTTCAACATACACAAATCAATAAATGTAATTCATCACATAAACAGAACTAGAGACAAAAACCTTGTGATTATCTCAACAGATGCAGAAAAGGCCTTTGATAAATTTCAATATCCCTTCATGTTAAAAACTCTCAATAAACTAGGTACTGAAGGAAAACACCTCAAAATAATAAGAGGCATATATGACAAACTGACAGCCAAAATCATACTGAATGGGCAAAAGCTGGAAGCATTCCCTTTGAATACTGGCACAAGACTAGGGTGATGTCTCTCACCACTCCTATTCAACACAATATTGGAAGTTCTGGCAAGAGAGTACTCAAATAGGAAGAGAGGAAGTCAAATTATCTTTGTTTACAGATGACATAATCTTCTATCTAGAAAACCCATCATATCAACTTCTTAAACTGATAAGCAACTTCTCAGGATACAAAATCAATGTGCTAAAATCTCTAGCATTCCTGTACACCAATAACAGCCAAGCAGAGAGCCAAATCATGAATGAACTCCCATTTGCAATTGCTGCAAAAAGAATAAAATGCCTAGGAATACACCTAACAAGGCAAGTGAAGGATCTCTTCAGGGGAAACTACAAACTGTTGCTCAAAGAAACCAGAGATGACACAAACAAATGGGAAAACATTCCCATCATAAAAAAGAGCACACTGCCTAAAGTAATTTATAGATTTAATGTTATTTCCATTAAACTTCCATTGACATTTGTCACAGATTTAGAAAAAAACTATTTTAAAATTCATACAGAACCAAAAAAGAACTTGAATAGCTGAGACAACCCTAAGCAAAAAGAACAAAGCTGGGGACATCATGCTACCTGACTTCAAACTATACTACAATGCTATGGTAACCAAAACAGCATTGTACAAGAAAAGACACATAGACCAATGGAACAGAATAGAGAATTCAGAAATAAGACCACACACCTAGAACCCTCTGATCTTTAGCAAACCTGACAAAAACAAACCATGGGGAGAGGATTATTTATTTACTAAATGGTCCTGGGAGAACTGGCTAGCCATGTGTAGAAATTGAAACTGGACTCTTTCCTTACACTACATACAAAAATTTACCAAGATGGATTAAAGACTTAAATGTAGGCCAGACATGGTGCCTTACACCTGTAATCCCAGCACTTTGGGAGGCC
Source organism: Piliocolobus tephrosceles (assembly GCF_002776525.5). Classification (NCBI taxonomy): domain Eukaryota; kingdom Metazoa; phylum Chordata; class Mammalia; order Primates; family Cercopithecidae; genus Piliocolobus; species Piliocolobus tephrosceles. The sequence goes on along the minus strand of NC_045444.1, from coordinate 24,294,664 downwards.
AATGCAAGTGAATCACCTGAGGTCAGGGAGTTCAAGATCAGGTTGGCCAATATGGTAAAACCTTGTCTTTACTAAAAATACAAAAAAATAGCTGGGCATGGTGGCACACACCTGTAATCCTAGCTACTCAGGAGCTATGGCATGAGAATTGCTTGAACCTGGGAGGCGGAGGTTGCAGTAAGTCAATATTGCCCTACTGCCCTCCAGCTTGGGCAACAGAATGAGACTCTATCTCCAAAAAAGAAAAAAAGGAATACTTAAATTTAAAACCCAAATCTATAAAAATCCTAGAAGAAAATCTAGGTAATATCATTGAGAAAGTAGGCAAGGGCAAAATTTCATGATGAGAATGCCAAAAGCAATTGCAACAAAAGCAAAAATTGACAAATGGGATCTAATTAAACTAAAGACCAACAGCAAAAGTGAAAAGACAACCTATAGAATGAGAGAAAATTTTTACAATCTATTCATCTGACGAAGGTCTAATATCCACAGTCTACAAGGAACTTAAACAAATTTACAAGAAGAAAACAAACATTAAACATTGCCTAGTAAAAAGTGGGCAAAGGACATGAACAGACACTTCTCAAAAGAAGACATACATGCAGCCAACAAACATATACAAAAAAGCTCAACATCACTGTTTATTAAAGAAATTCAAATCAAAACCAAAATAAGATACCATCTCACACCAGTCAGGATGGCTTTAATCAAAGTCAAAAAACAGCAGATGCTGGCGAGGTTGTGAAAAAAAGGAATGCATTTATACTCTTGGTGGGAGTTTAAATTAGTTCAAACATTGTGGAAGACAGCATGGTGATTTCTCAAAGACGTAGGGGCAGAAATATCATTTGACCCAGCAATTCCATTACTCTTTATATACCCAAAGGATTATAAATTGTTCTGTTATAAAGATGCATGCACACGTATGTTCACTGCAGCACTATTCACAATAGCAAAGACATGGAATCAACCCAAATGCTGATCAATGACAGACTGGATAAAGAAAATGTGGTACATATGTGCCATGGTATACTATTCAGCCATAATAAGGAACAAGATCATATCCTTTGCAAGGGCATGGATGGAGCTGGAAGTCATTATCTTCAGCAAACTAATGCAGGAACAGAAAACCAAACACTGTGTGTTCCTACTTACAAGTATGAGCCGAATGATGCGAACACATGGACACATGAAAGGGAACAACACACACTGGGGCCTGCCAGGGCTGGGAGTGGAGGGAGAGAGAATATCAGGAAGAGTAGCCAATGAATGCTAGGCTTAATATCTAGGTGATGGGTTGATAGGTGTAGCAAACCACTATGGCATACGTTTACCTATGTAACAAACCTGCACATCCTGCACATGTACCTCTGTACTTAAAATAAAAGTTGAAGAAAAAAATTTAAAACAAAAATGAAAATAAGTATAAGTAAAATTTCTACTTCTACTAACATAACTTTAAAAAATATTCCACTGCCAAAACAGAATGGTTTAAAATGATAGTTGAATATTTTAATTTATGGTCTTTCTCATTTCAATCAAAATGTTTAAATCTATCATTATTCAATAATATACAGAAAACTGAGTAAGTTAAATATATTATACAGTCCCTGAATTAGGATAACGAATTTTGAAAATTACAATGTGAAATAGAATACAACCTGAAGTAAATATGGTCTGGCATAAATAACACCAAATGACTGGATAAACAAATTAAAATAATTGAGTTAAAGGCATAAGTTGCAGTTTAATAACTTTAGAAATTAAGATAGGGCATTTTATTTTCTGGTATATTGTTAAATCTATATGCCTGGATTAAGTTCCTGTTAAGTACAGCTTTATAATCTAGATTTTCACCTAAGCTAATGTTTACATATTGGGCTTTTCTCTTCATTATCTCCCAGTGATCAATATTGATCTTATGTCTTTGGCTTTTCCCTTACAGCTATTTGTCCTAAATGGGACAACTGCTCATTTTGCTACAGTAAGTAAGATCCCTCTGTTCTTTGACTGGTCTCCCATCTTACTTGGCATAGACTCTCAGTTTCTCATTGCTTCATGTTTTCTCCTGATATGTTCCTTTCTGCAAATCTGATTAAAGTATAATGTACTCCTCTGGAAAAATGACAAGATGCTTATAAAGAAAAACTCCTGGAGAAAGAATATGATTTGGTTAGCATAAATGGGATGAGTTTACCTTATACTGAATATTGTTTATCTGTTTATTTTCAAGTATTTTGACCAATACTATCAATTGGCATGTGTGTTCTACCTAGTATTAAGTGCAAAATAACTATAAAGAATCTTTTTAACTTATTTTCCTTTATGTACACATGAAGACACAGGATTATTGATTGAATCTATATAGCTGAGCTCATTTGAAATGAGTAACATTTTTATCCATTCACATTGCTCAGCAAAGTGAAAATTAGATGTAAGCTATTTGTAGTCAACCATTTCAAGGAAGGACAAGCTGAAACCTGCCTACCCATTATATTTCACTTATATTACAACTTGTGTGACTTCTGATCAAGGGATCCCCCAATCTCAAAGGCAATGAGCAAAGTCTGGAAGTGATATTGTCCAAGAAGACAGGTCCTATGTGTGCTAAAACCTATGGCATCTATTCAGCCCCCACACAAAGTTATTTTTAAAAGAGTTATGGCACTTTGTCTGTTCACCTTTATGAGGCAATGCCACATTTGGCCAGTAGATAGCACCCAAGATATTCCAATAAATATAGTGAAAAAAATCTCTGTGTGATTATTACTTGGCCAGGGAAACACCAGACCAGTTCATTTTAGATCAGCTGAGGAGGAAAATAGAAGTCCCCAATGCTTAGAAATTGGGATATTTTTCAAAACCAAATCCTAGTAACCTCCTAACGTAAACCTGTACTTTATCAGAGTAGGAAAATTAGCTGACTTGTTTCCTAACACAACTTCTGTTTGAATGTGGGAAGGTACCACACATTTGACACACATTTAAATAACACATGAAAGCAGCACTTGAACAGTAACACTGAGGCCCGGAGAGACCATGAAGAACACCATGCCACTGCATTTTACAAAATCAATGAAGAAGACTCAAAAGGCAACACTGTGTAGTACTCACTGATCCTGCTAACGGGCACAGTGAAAAAGTCACATGCATTTCCGAATGCAATGTTTAAATTATTAAGAACCTGGCTATAAACAAACAAAAATAAATTATAATTACTTAAAACTGGTGGAGAGTGCCTTGGTGTTGTTAAACCTGCTGGTATGGGTAGCTGCTGCTTATGTTTTGACAAGTGATGACATCTTTGTTGCATAGGGAGCAGCTTCATCTTCCTTTAGCGGTAAGAATAGTAAAGAGAGCTGCTTATGTGATATTTGAACCATCATCCACATATTACAACCTCAGTTCATCTGCTACAGCATGGCTCTACATTTAATAAGGTGATGAGTGTTAAGGAACTAGGCAAGTACAGAAATGTGGGATAAGAAGTTAGAAGATGAGAGTCATTCAGTTAGAGACCTAGTAAAGAAAAATTGTAGGCACCTGAACCAGGAAAGACCTTGTCAAGTGGTGATGGGGGTTCAGGCTGTTATACAAATTAGTTTCTAGGAGAGAGGTTTTTGTTCTGTGCTCTCTAGGGTCTAACATCAAGCCTTCTCCAGCTGCCACACCCAGCCCACTTCAAGGGACTTACACACAAACTCAGAATGACTGACCCAGTATCCTGCTCAAGAATTTTAAAATTTGGTTTAAATTGCCTAAAACAACCTTCAGCCACTGAACTTCCTATTCACATAGGCTATTAAATTTCCTCTGTTGTAGTTGTTTGACTTGTTTGAGCTGTATTTGGGCACTTGTAAACAAAATGCTTTATTCATTCATGATAAGTTGTGGGGGTTAGAGGGGCAATGGCATTTACTCCAATCTCTTTTCATCCCAGGTCTCTGTCTTCCCCCTCTTAAGAATTATAAATATTCTCAAATTGTGAGATTTGCATTTGGTTAGCTAAGATGTTATTTTGTAAATGTGTTTTCCCCTCATTGTCCTTTCATAATCATCTTGGTACAGGAAATAGGCACCCAAGAGCTCCGGGCTACCCCGCAGAGTAAGCTTACCATAGTCCAAAGAGGTACTGACCCTGGGGCCTAGTCTTGATCTGCCACAATCTGGCTGTGTGACTTTGGGGATATCACTTTCTCTCTCTGGTCCTCAGCTTCTTCATCTACAAACTGAAGAGGTTAAACAAGATGTTCCAACTCTAACCTTCCATGATCCTGTTCCCTGCCTTCTCTCCATATATGAAGCAACATTTGAGGCAGGTTAAATAATTATTCCCTTGTAATGAAAGCTGTCATATTTGATCTACAAGTAGACAAGGTGATTATTCAGTTAAATAATCATGCATCCGTGGACAATGCATGGGAACACACGTGGAACGATAATGACAGGTTTATCTCTATCTACCCATGGAAAGAAAATGACAGGTTTATCAGTCATTTACCAAATCATTCTGATTTGGTGGAGATGTAATATTGGCACCCAGAAAGAAGCTCTTTACTGCCTTGTCAGTCTTGAGTGATGTTCTCTTGACCCAGGTGCCCTTTCATCACAGGGCCTGCTGGGATCCTGCCTGCCTCCCTTCCCCTCTAGCCTCTCCTCTTGACTACTCATAGTTGCGTCAACCACCAACACACTCTTGTTACCTCCTTCCAGCATCCAAGTGAAGAGATAATGAAGAGGTAGTGTTGCGGCCACCAAAGGTTGGGAGAAAAGCACTTTAACTACAGATCAGTTAATTGTGTTTAAACCTGGAACAAATGATAAATTTATGCAATAAAACTTTATAAATCCTCCAATCGTGCCAAATATTTACAAAGAAAATGTCCAGTTCTTGCCTGAGAAGGCCCTGTAGAATCAAGAAAGTAAATAGATCCTAATGAGAGTCAGTTAAAGCTTCAGTGTATTCCAATGATTAGGGCTATAATTCTGTAGAGGATGGAAGAAAGGCAGAAAGGAAGGGAAGGATAGAGGGATGGTGGAGAAAAGAAACCCAACTTCCTGGTAGAGTACTAGTGCACAACCATGGCTGTATGTTGAAATATCCTGGGTGAAAAATATCAACGTTCAATCCCACCCTCGGTGATGTTTGAAGTTCCGTGTGATTCTATTATGCAATTAAATACAATACAGCATTATATTTTATTAAATAAGTGACTCAATTACTAAAGAAGAGTGGCCACTCAAAGGGATTTTATAATAGTTGTTAAGAATTGTTACCAAAAACCCCACCAGCTTCTTATTGCAGAGGTCTAAGAAGCTGGAAGCCTTCCTGAGAATTTCCCCTATCCTTGGGGTAAATGCTACCATGTTCTGGAATCCTGAGTCTGAGGGCTGCACAGTAGCCTTACGCCATATCATTCCCTTTCCCTCATACGCTTTTAAAGTTACTGCCAGAACAATGCTTCAGGCTCCTTATAGTCAAATCTGTTTTCCTGATTATAAGATAGACCCTGAGGCTTTTAGCATCCATAGATCATTATCACATCTATTATTAGCTAGAGGTTCATTTGTTGACTACATCAAAACTTTTGTAACTGCTGGACAACTGGAAAATACCTGAGGCAGACTAATGAACTGGAACAAGCAGTGCACTGAGAATCTCAGGCCTTTGAATCAATTTACGGATCTACCCATGCATCTCTAGGTGACTTGAAGCAAGTCACAGAACTTTTCAGGCCTGTTTTCTTAATTGTAAAGGGAGAAAATTGAATACTATCTAATATCCACTTGAAACTCTGCAATGCATACTATTTCCTTCTCCACTTTCTGGTAATGATACTAATGAACAGTAAAGGATGAGAAAGTTAAATACAGAGGAGAAGCACCAGAAAAATCTAATGGTCTGGATGAGCCAAAAGTTGACAAATTTGATCTCAAAGCATTCAACATATCCCTGGATATGTTCTTTGCTTTTAAAAGACTATAATTGGATCATGTAGCAGTAAAATTTGGTAGGGCCCACTTTCTACTACGGGTTTGTATGAGGGAAAAAAAAAATTCTCTTTCCCCTCACACTGTGAAGAGAACCTTGCAAAATGAGAAAGCACTGATCTGATTCTCTAGTTGTTAAATAGACTGGAAAAGAGAAAAGGTGGTGAAAAACAAACAAACAAAAAAAAACAACACTCTTTTACTATGCTAGAAAAGTTTAAAAATATTCAAACCCCAAGTTCAGTTCCTGTTCACAGTTCACTGCTCACTGTTGCCCTTGTACCCACATGTCCCTATTCCTCTATTCCTTTCTTTCCAACTACCACGACCACTCCTCATTCTGCCTCTATATCTTCATACCTCTTCATGCATGATTTGTCTACTCCAAAAAAGGTTTACGACTCCATAATTTCCTGCGGATTACATCTAAACTGTTTAGCTTGGCATTCCCAGATCTCTATAGTGCAGCCTATAACCTAACTTTCTTCTCACTCTTCCTCAACATATTTTCTCCAGCCAGTCTGGGCTGCTTATTGTTCATCCCTCAATTATGCCCTATAAAAATCCTCCACTCTGCCTTTGCTCATTCTGTTTCTCCCATACAGAATGACCTCCTCCGTTTTCTCCCATGTAGACTAATCCTGGCCATTCTTGAAAGCTGAGCAAACTCACGTTTCGCCTCTTCCAAGAAGCATTCATGTTGGCCTACAATGATCTTTCCTTTCTCCAGCTGTACTAAACAGCACTTACATTTTGCTGTATTGTCTACTGTGTTTTGTTTATTGCATATTTCTCAGACTGCATGCTGCTGGAGGACAATGTCTTAAATACTTCTATTTTTCTGCTTCTCTTCATCCTTTTCTTCTCCCTCTCTCCCTTTCTTCTTTCCATTCTTTCTCTTTACTGTAGTCTGTACAGCAAAATTTGGGGGGGATCCAGAAAGATCTGTAGTTATTTTATAAATAAACACAGTAATGCCAGACTTAGGTTAGTGGGGCCGTTAGTGCTTCTCTTTTACCTGGCCTGATCACCGGGGCACGAAAGTTCACTAGTGTTTTTTAGCTTTTAACTTGGAATTCAACATCCCTCAGCATGTTTCTTTGTAAGACTACTTACTGTTACTAGGGCACATGTCTGAGTTTAGGTTCTACTTTTAAACTTTATGTAGTTTCTCAAAAGAACAGAAATGATCTAAGACATATGAACAAATTGAAGGAAAAAAGCGAACTATTCCAGTAATTAAACAACTTTGTTATTTATTTTATTTTATTTTATTTTATTTTATTTTATTTTATTTTATTTTATTTTATTTCATTTTCAGATGGAGTTTCACTCTTATTGCCCAGGCTGGAGGGCAATGGCATGATCTCTGCTCACCACAACCTCCGCCTTCCCGGTTCAGGCGATTCTCCTGCCTCAGCCTCCCTAGTAGCTGGGATTATAGGCATGTGTCACCACGCCCGGCTAATTTTGTATTTTTAGTAGAGACGAGGTTTCTCCATGTTGGTCAGGCTGGTCTTGAACTCCTGACCTCAGGTGATCCACCCGCCTTGGCCTCCCAAAGTGCTGGGATTACAGGCGTGAGCCACCGTGCTCAGCCTATTTATGTCAATAATGTGTTAAATCATGCCCTCCTCATTTACAGAGTCTGTGATAGTGGAATTGCAAACTACCAAATTACCAAATGGAGACAGGACTTCACCTTCTGGCTCTATAGATGAGTCAGCTGAGCTCAGGCAGTGACATCAAGTCTAAATGAGGTAGTGCCTCTTGCAAAGCAATTAGCCTCTCTCCCCTTCCAGCTGTGCCTCTTCAGAAAGGGGTTCCTCTGTTTCCACAAAACCCTTCCTATTATGTCCATTTTGTTTTAAAAAGGTTGTCTGTAAATAAGATGCAGCCCTCTCCAGGGACCCAAAGTTGGGCAAGATCAACCAATAGAGACTCTTCCAGTTTTTGAAATCCTCTTATTTGTGCTTTTAGGACAGAATAATTTTCTAGAACTGGTAGAACAGGGCTCTAAGTCTTGGTAAAGAGGGAATTTTTGTAGGGATGAGGAGTGGAATGGGTGAGATATAGATTCGGATACGCAGACAGTGGTTTTGTTTTTGAGTCTGTTGCAAGGCAAAAGGAGAGTCTGAGATCAAGCAGAAATGAGATGCAAGTAGTGCATCCTTTGCCATGGAACCCCCAGTCAGGCTTAGCAAGGGTTTAGGCAGGATGCAGCCTCTTGCTTGCCACTCTCCCTCCCTACAGGAAATGGAGTTGTACTGGAAAGATACCCTACCTGCAGGCTCAAGGACAACACACTCTCAAATTCACACTGGGATCCCAGAACACTCTGAAATAACCTACCTCCCCATCTGCGCAATCTTGGCACACTCAGTGAAAGGAATAGTAGGACTTTGCCCTAGTCAAAGCAGTCCTCCCGCCTTTGAAACCAAGGCTGCTCTGCTTCAACCACTAAGATTTAACAACCCTCCTTCATTTCTATTTTGAGGTGGGGGTGGTAAGCAGAGAAGAAGGACCTTTTTTTTTTTTTTTTTTTTTGTCCAAAAATTACAACCCAGTCTGTGCTTTTTGTTGTGTTTTATTTTTTAAAGCCTAGAAATCAATTGCAATTCTACTCCCTTGCTTCAACATGGTTTTTTCTTCTCTAAGAGCTTTGCGTTTCTAGATGTAAGAAGCAGTCTCGCCTTGCGTATTCTGTTGGAGTAACTGCCTAAAGTCTCATCCCTGGAGAAGTGAATGTATCTCTCTGGACCTTAGGTTTCCTACTCGCTCAATAAAGGGGTGACGAATGACGCCTAAACTCTGATCTACCGTAAAAACAGTGCAGGTCTGTCAGCCCAATTGCCTTTGATTTTTCCTTTCGAGTGTCCAGAACAAAGATAGTAAAAGGTTAAGGATCTCTCCAATGGAGAGTTGTTAACACGGAGGTGGAGGCTCACAGGCATCAGGTTTGCAGCTTCGCCCGGCCTCAGAGATACCCCTCTCCAATATTTCTGAAGTCGGAGGCTGCGGTGGGGTATCCCGTTTTTATTCGGCTTCTCCAAAGCCCGGGCAGAAGGTCTGGGAGCAACTCCGTCTGTCTTCAGAACACCTAGCTGTCTATATCATCCCCAAACCGGAGTAAAGCGGACTTCACCTAGTTCCGTTTCTCACAGTTCTGCTCCTGGTCCCTCGAGGTCCCCATTACTTCCCAGCCCCAGAAATCCTTCCAGCCGCACCAGGCACACTTTGTACCCCTTATCCGCGGCTCTGCGAGCTTGGCGCTGCGGCGGAGTAGGGCACTCTCCCAGGGCGTCCTGGGCTCCAGCCCCACCTCCCTGCCCCAACCTTTCGCAGCCCCCACACCCCGCCCCAGGACTCTGCAATCGCCTTGCCTTCCTAAACTCTCTGGGCGCTCTCCCGGCGGGCGCACTCCTTCTTGCAGCCACCCAGGGACAATCTTTCCTTTCCCCCATCCCCAGCCTCCCAAGCCAAAGCGAGATCCAGTCAGTAAGCAGGGCGCTTGGCACAGTGGAGCCTCTCGGACCGGCCTTCTGCTGGGCAGGGGTGGGAGGAGGCACCCGGCCTCTCCGGGCTCGGGGACGCCGGCTGGCCAGGCGTGCTGAACTCTGCCAGGCATCTGCCCGGCGGGATCGGATCTAGAGAGCAGCCTCCAGCTGAACCCATCACCCAAGCGCCCGAGCCGCCACCTCCCTCCCGCAGGCGCCCCCAGCTCTCACCCCGAGTCCGGCCAAGCCGGAGATTCCAAGGCGCGACTGGAGCCCCCAGCCGCGTGCCAGAGCTCCAGCGGCCTTGCACGCTTTGTGCCGGCCCCCTCCAAGGAGGGGCGCGCGGGAGCCCGGAGAGACACCTCCGGTCCGCCCACCATCCTCCTTCCCCGCCCGCCCACCCGGCCCGAGCTGCGCTGCACCGCGCAGCACTCGGATTCCGGGAGGGAAGCACCGCGCTGTGTCCTTGGCGTCCTCAGTCCTGCCCCGCGAAGTGGAGATGCGCGAGAGGCAGGCGAGGGCGCGCAGCTCGTGAGAAGCCGTGCCAGCCGGCACCATGCGCCTGCGGCCACTGCCTCTCGTGGTGGTCCCCGGCTTGCTGCAGCTGGTGAGTGCCCGGCCGGCGAGCAGCCCCACGCGCCGGGGACGCGTTTCGGCGGGAAAACCGCGCAGGCGGCTGACTTGGAGCCCAGCCTGGGCCTGTTTGGGACGTGGGGTTGGGGACGTGAGGATGGCAAGGAGTTTTGGGTTGCCTTAGAGGTCGAAAAGAAAGAATTGAAGAACGAAATAGAGGGGATCTAGAGGCGACTGAGGGGCTTAGCACGCGTTGGAACTTGAGCGCTCGGGTAAAGTAAGCAGAAGGTGGCCGGGAAGTAGGTCCGGGACAAGGAAGAGGTTTATTGATAAGCGGCCAAGGAGAGGATGGGAGGTAAATGGATAGGATGAGAAGGGGCAGAAAGACCTTCCTCCAGTTCACAGTTCGAGAGGCTTGGTGGTGTTTATTTTTCACGTGGTGTTTTGCCCAGATGCATACAGACACTTCTTCCAAAGCACAGCATAGTGCATGCATCCTCGTTCTCAGAGCCAGCTAGTGGCGGCTTGCTGGGGGAAAACTTAGGCAAAATATGGATTTGGGGGACAGCTTGGATTTCTCTTCGTTTTCCGTCTGGCGCTGGGGACTGGGATGGGGTTTTCTGCCAGCTGGGGACACGGGATGTAACTTTCACGCCCTGCTCCGCGCAGGAGCCCCCTCTCGGGCATCTCGAAGCTGTCTTTTCAGGGAGACCTCTCCCGCCTCGTCTGGGTGGCTCGGGGGCGCTGAGGAATAAGAAAGATGTTAAAATGTGGTTTGGGGTTCGCGTTGTCACTCTATTCGCTCTTCCCGCGAGGCGCCACGCTCTCCTCCTCCTGATATACGCCTGTATTCTATATGCATGGCTAATTAGTTAAGGGAAAACCAAAGTAAGACCTTCAAGAAGAAACTTTCAAAGTAAAATTACAGAAGCGGAGTGCTTTGGCTGGATCAGCCTCTGTGATGGATTTCTTCTGGTCACTTAGCACTTGCCTTGATACGGTGCTATTAAGAGGGCTTTCTCCTGATGCCATAGTTTCTTGGTTCTCATACTTAAGACTTTGCCCAAGCACTTAGAAGATGTCAATCTGCTCTCTCTCTCTCTCTCTCTCTCTCTGTCTCTCTGTCTCTGTCTCTCTCCCTAGTTCTCTTTGTCTCTTTCTTTTCCTATTAGAGGGAAAATCAAGTAACTTTGAAAGTTTCTCTATGATATGTATGATATCGTTAAGGCAGAGGCACTTTGCAAGTTCTGAGGGTGGGGGGAACCCTAAAAGGTGGAGAGACCACTGAGATGCCCGTGGTCCATGCTTGTTACTGTGGAGATTAGCTTCACCTGCACAGCGTTAACTCAGAAAGTCTTCAATGGCATCAAGAAGAAAATGCAATGATATTCCCAAATATCTTGAATGAGCCATCACATACTGGCTACGTACGATACTGCATGTTAAAATACATTTTACATCTTAGACATTATGAAGCCAAAACATATGCCACATTAATCTTTAGTATCCCTTCCTTTAAAATTTTTTTTTAGTCTGGATTCTAATAAAAGATGATCTAAGAGAGCAGCATTTATATGCTGTGTGTAAGGAAAAGCCTGGGGAAATCAGGTATTTATGTGGGGGTCTTCAGAATACCTTTACGAATCTTAGTTCATTAATTTTGCATTTAATAAACATGAGCTGTGTATCTGCTCTGTAAGCACTGTGATAGGCTCTAAAGATGAGAAAATATATTTGTGCACGTGTCGGGGAAAAGTTCTCATCCCAGCTACTATATTGGAAATGTTAGAATTTTTTTTTCCGCACCACCATAGCTAATAAGGAATAAGAAATACGTCTTGAAGGGATTACATGCTCTCCTTGAGAACTAGATTCTAATATTACAGCATGGATTGATTGATTCGCTTTTAAGAAAGCTTATGTCAAATTCGAATCCATTTTGGGGTTGTGCTTGGGTTGTAATGTTTTTCTTCTGGAGCGCTTTATCATGGTAAGTGAGGTGAGGAGCTGCAGCCCTGTTGATAAGCACACATTCCTTACGCTGCCATCCCTTCGGACAGTAAAAGGCTGTTTACATTCTCCACATTCTTAGAGCTGTTGCCAGCCTTATAACACAAGGGAGTTAGAATGTGAAAAGAAAACAGAGTGGTTGAGCAGATCTAAATTGAAATATTCCCCAATCCCACCATATGCCCCACTCCAGTAGGTCTCAAGAAGGACAGATCATAATTTGCTCATTTGGATGGCTCATAGTTTTGTTCTACCTTTTTCAGCTGGTATTGAACTTCTTTGTTAAATCCTAACAGCAAGGGGATAAAATGTTTTCTACATGTGAAATTAGTCTTTTACTTTTCTAGGAACCATATGTACTCAAAAAAATCTGCCCTTTGCTGACATAAGGCTTTTTTTAAAAAAAAAATTTTTGGTGAGGGAGGAGTGAAGTTACCTTGTTGTCGAAATTGGATTTTACTTTTCCATCTGCACTGCCAGCCAGAAGAACATACTTTAAAAATACATTAAATATTTTAAAAGAGCAATGGATTCATTTGGGCATATTGAACATTTAGTGATATGAAAATTATCTTTTTTTTTTTTTTTTCTGAAAGCAGTTACAGGGAGTTAAGCCCAAATAAGTCACTAACTGTGGTTATATATAACATATATAATAATACATATATGTATATAATACAGTCACAATAACTATAATTTTTTACCCGTTTTTGTGATGTTTAAAACTTCTAAGAAAACAGTAAGTGGAATTGGTAAATACTGCAGGTAGCCTGGGAAGAATATGTGTCTGTTACCTGTCCTTGCCCAGTTTTCCTGACCTGTGTATCATGCTTTTAACAGACAGGTGGCTATAGCTAATTAATGGGATTACTGTTTGTAAGATTTAAATATCCATCTTGAACGTATTCCTTTTTTAAAAATTCTTATTCAGCAACATACCCTTATAAAGAGTATTAAGAGCACGTTATATCTTTTCTGCCATCTAATGAAGAAAAAATTAGCATTTGAAATGAATATTATAACAAAATGAGTATTGTTTCATCATGATACAAGGTAAAGACTTCACCAGATGTCAACTGTTTACAGATTTGCATGATGATTTGTAACTGGTAATAAGTGTGATTTTTTTGCCTTTAAGTAAAGTGAAGATTATAAAAAGAATAAATTTTAATTTAAATGAATGATTAGCTAGTGTTTAAGATAAAATTTAGGGCTGATTTAAAAAATCAGTTTCTTACACATTTCAACTTGTTTTACTGTGATACAATGCTGAGTTTACAAAATAAAATATTAGTTAAAAGCAATGTAAGTTGGGAAATTTTTAGAATCCTATAAAATCAGATCCTTGTGATGCAAGGTGATAAAATCTTAGGCTCATCCTTATAGTATCACATAATTTATTAAGGATACTTACATTAAAAAATTAATAATTTTAATATTTGTTTAGTCTGATGATCCAATTTATTTCCTGTTCTGTATTTACAAGAATTGATAACTCTTTACTATCTTTCATTCAAAAATGACAATTTTCCTCATACAGCCTTGATCAATAAATACCGAAATAGTATTTTCCAGTGCCGGATCAATAGTCGTCTGTTGGCTATATGAAAATGTGAAGAAAAGAAAAAAAAAAATCACCACTATATCATTATTATGACTTAAAGTTGGCTGTGCATTAAAATTAACTCCTCATTATAAGCATCATTATTTTAGACATTTTAAAAAATGAAAATTAAGATTAGACAATTAAATCCTCGGTTCCAGCCACCCACCTCCCAGTAAAAGTTGTATTCCCTTGGTTTATTCTGATATTATGTTATCTGGTCCAGTTTTAAATGCCTTCCATACAGAAAACTGACTCTTTGGGAAATCATTTTATTGTTTAGTTTCTGAATGGAAAAGAAAAAAACTTTCTTAACCTTTGTTCTATATTCTTTCATAATTTGTTCTTATTTATTGTTTTTGATTAATAATTGGAATGCTAAATAAGACAGAAAGCTTTTTTGAAAAATCTTTTAGAGGTTTTACATTGTCATCTTAAAATATGTAGTTCTTGCCATCAAATGTATTAAGAAATGTTGGTTTGTATAAGACATTGCCCACCTTTTATCTGTTAAAGAGCTGATCAATACACCTTGAATGATTCAGTCATTTAGTGGTAGCAATCAAAGATGAATATAAATGTGTCACAGGTTTGTGATTTTGTAAAAGCTCTAGACTGTCTCTTACTGTTCACATATCCTGCGAACTCTTTTACCGGAAGTTTCACTGGGAAAGATTTGAAAAAAGAATTATAGCCGCACATTCAAGCGCTTACAGTTAAGGCTGTGTCAGCGTTTCTGTAAAGAATCTCATTTCTATCTTAGCCATAAGCATTATTGTTGGTTAGAAGCTGCCATTTAATATCTTGATTTGGAAGTAAATTACTTCAAAACTACTTTAAAAAATTGGTCCGTATGATTTTGAATGCTCCCCGTATGAGGCTACTCTCTAGGTATCCTTATAGTATGCAGGATGGTGATTTAACAAACTAATTTCTATATTATTGACTTTGTTACTAAATTAACAAGTACAATCCTATGGTTTTGACTTCCACAATGGTTATAATTTAAGTTGGATGTGTTCAAATGATTTTAGATAACTTTTTCCCAGTTAACATATATATTGTACTGCCGTAAGATTTTCTAACACTATTTCATCATAAGTATTTTTAATTATGCCAAAATCAGGTGCCCTTTTATAAGTCTTTATTTACTAATGCATTTTTTATTAGTTGCGATTTGATTAATGGGATTGATGACAACTCCATCTTTTATTTCAAAATCCTGCTAAATGCAAAAGGGATCTAAAGCAATTTACAGTATAAGTTGTGGTATAGATTTTCATATTACAGGAAGAATCCTAAGATGTGATTTACTGAAAACTTATGTTATTTTTTAACTTATGAAAATCTAGATTAAAACTCTCAAACAAGGGTTTGACTCATTATGCTATAAGATTGGTATGTAATAAGGAATTATCTTTCCTTGTAGAATTACCATTAAAAATGAAATTTCCATTATTTAAACCCAAGTACGGTAGGAAATATTTTTCTTTTTCCTAGTCAGATCATTCACAAAATCAAATCGTTGTATCTAAAATTGCCATTCTTGTGCTCACTTCAGCAGCATGTATACTAAAATTACCATTCTAGTTAATTTTTCCTTTCTGAAATGGTAAGAGAAGTGAGACATTTTATAAACTTAAACTACAAGGATAATAACGCTGACTTAGATTTCCATACGCTTACATAATTTTAAGTTTCTTTCACACAATTATCACGTTCTATTCTCCCAGTAAGACTAGAAGATAGAGAAGGATATTTTAAATGTTTCCATTCATGTTTTGGAAAGAACAATGGATTTCAAGTCAAAAGACTTGGAGTCTATTTCTGAATAAGTCGAGCATTCAACAAATATTTGTTCACTCAGTTTTGATCCAGACTTTACACTGAGACTAGAGCAAGCAGTGAGAACATAGCAGTCAACAAAACAGAACTGGTCCAAGTGTGTCAGTGTGTGTTTATGTGTGCATGTGTGCCCCTGTGAGTGTGTTTGTGTCTTGGGCAGTTCGTTTAACTTCCCGAAACCTTTCACATATAAAATGAAGTCATTAATGACAAAGTAGATAAAAATTTGTTTTTAACATCTCTCCTTTTTAAATATATTGTAACAGGGGTTGTGAATTTTTTTATATGATTTACGTATTTAGTTACTGTACATATATGTTACATATAAATGTAATTGTTTTAAATATAAATTTCACATGTATTTTATGCTGTTAACCACATCACAAGTGATTTATATACTTAGAAGTAGATTTAAAACACTACAAGACAGATTACTATATCTGTGCTTATGGAAAAGGCAGAGAATTCATGAGCATTTACTTAACATGTAATCAGCAAAATCAATAAAAAATTAAATGAAAATGGTGCATTCAGGGATTTTCTCCCCCCATACCATTTTAAATTGTAAACTCCTAACATCTAGTCATTGCATCAATTTAAATAAACGGCAAATTGACTCTCAGTTAAATTCTAATTATTAAGATAAACAACATTACAGATAACTGTTCTTCAACCAGAAAACTAGCAAGTGACTTTTGTATGCCTGAATAGAATACAGTCTATTTAAATCAGAAATACTTTTAACTAACTACAATGGTTTCACGAGTTCACACGTAAATGTTACAAAATTTTAAAAATAAAACAAACAAAAACTGGCATATGAGACCCACCAAAGATGGAGAAAATCGCCAATGATCCTAACCTTAGGAGAAAATCCAAGTGAAACAGAAAGACTAGCTAGTCCTGGGATTCAGTCCAACTGTAAACACTGTAAATGCCTATACAAATGAAACTTGACTTTGAGATATTGCTGGGTTTTTTTGCCACATAAACTGATTCTAAGTTCATTAAAAACAAAATGTACATAAATTGTGTAAGTCTCTTCATGCAAGAATATGCAAGACTACGATTTTCAAGCTTTTTCATATATAATGATAATTTTTACATTTCATCAATTTAAGTTATATAGCAGGTATATTTATTCACCCAAAGCAGTAATTTAAGAAATAGTGTGTATTATTCAAAGGAAAAGAACACATATGTAGTAGGGCTGTTAAAAACACATGTGATTTCTGTTCCCAAATTCCATTCCCCATTTGTGTGTGTAGACAACTACTGAAAGTGGTTGATTAGTATGAAAATCTGTATGATCTTTTCAATGGATAATGCATACAATAAATGAATAGGGACCTTAAAGCATCATTTAGCAGTTTGTAGTAATGATAACAGGAATATGTATTTATGAAATTTTGCACTTGGATAGTTCAAACAGGAGACAGTTGGGATTGGCTTGAGGAATATGGCTATGGAAATGGAAAAGAAGATGAAGTTTCAAAAGCATGTTTTCCATAGTCTCGAATTTACTTGTTGCTCCTGTGTTACTGACTCTCCAATTTGTATCTCAGTTCCTACCCTGTTGCTCAGGCTCCAAGCCCATGTCTCCATAATTTACTGTTCCGTTTTACTTGGATGTTTTACTGTTAACTCACACTCAACATATGCAAAGTCACACACATCTGTCCTGAACAAGTACCTTCCAACATTCATGGATTTGGATCTTGAAGTCACTACTGTCCCATTTTTAATTTTTGGAGCCTTTGTGCTAAGCCAAGTGACATGATGTAAAGCACTGCACAGTTTGCAAAATTATTTCATGGTTAATCTGTGCATCAGCTCTGAAAAGTAAGTAGAGCGATAGTTATTGCACCCATTTACAGGCGAAGCAACAAAAGCACACTGCAGGTTTCAGAGACAGACTGTAGACTGAGCAGATTGTAAACTTCAATCATCCACTTTGATGATGAGTGCTGTCTTTCTAGGTACTCATCACTGACACCCAGAATGATGGACTTGAGGGACATTTCTAGAAAATATCCCATTCTGCTCAGTGACCACTGATCTAGAAACCTCAACTCATTCATCTTAGCTTTGCCATAAAGTGAAACAAATTGAGTAGAACAAATGAATTCTTGGAACATTTCTTTAATCTGGAGTTCTACTTAGAATTTAACCTCATGGGCCAGGTGCGTTGGCTCACGTCTGTAATCCCAGCACTTTGAGAGGTCGAGGTGGGCAGAGCGCCTGAGGTCAGGAGTTCGAGACCATCCTGACCAACATGGAGAAACCCCGTCTCTACTAAAAAATACAAAATTAGCCAGGCGTGGTGGCTCATGCCTGTAATCCCAGCTACTTGGGAGGCTGAGGTGGGAGAATCGCTTGAACCTGGGAAGCGGAGGTTGCATTGAGCCAAAATCGCACCATTGCACTCCAGCTTGGGCAACAAGAGTGAAACTCTGTCTCTAAATAAATAAATAAATAAATAAATAAATAAATAGAATTTAACCTCATGGAGCCTGGTCACCAAGGGTCCCAGCTTTAATACCATTTTCATGTTAAATTAGTAGCCAAGTAATGTGGCTCCAGTTAGGATCAGCAGAGGTTTTGAGAGTTCCTCTGACTTCTCAGAATCTCACCTATACCACTCCAGATGGAAAAGATAAAACGGAGAGAGAAAATGTGGGTTCATGGGCTGCAAAACCCTGGTTTTCTAGTGGACAAGTAGGAGTATGAGGACAAGCAGGTGGGTGTGGGAACTTGTCTAGTGCCCAGACTTGCCTAGAATTTGAGAGCATTAATATATAATTTTACTTTACTAGTCGCACATGGCTTTTGCTCTTTTTTTCTTTGTTTTAATGAAAATACACATTTTATTATAAAGGTAATATTGTAGTGAATGTTATTGATTCTCCACCCAGATTTCTTTTGGGGAGGCACTTTGCCAGAATGCACTCAGAGCCACAGGTGCCATTCACTTCCCCTGGAAAGCTCTTGACCGATGAATGACAGATGTCAGAGTTTGAACGCCCAGCTCCCTTGGCCCCACTCTGGACAGCTCCCAAGTATAACTGAGGTGAAACAGACAATCTGGGGAATTCCTGCAGGAGCAGGCTGAAGCTACCCTCCGTAAGACTTTGCCTGAGAGCACGCACTTCCATGTCTTTTTCCCATTCTCTCACCAGCTGCCACGCTTCCTTACCAGGTTTCCCTGGAAGTGCTTCTGTTTTAAATCTACAGCCCTCAAATATTTGCTTCAGCATGTTCTTCTGGGGAACTCAACCTAAGATTTCTGTTTAATTTTTTTTTTTAGTAATACTCAGAATTTTTTTAAGTAGCCATCCTCACCCCTGCCTGCTTTCTGCCACCTCGTACCTTACACTCAGGGCATTATTAATAGTTTAATGTTTGCCTTTCCAGGTATTATGGATATGTATGCTTTAATAATAATTATATCATGCACAGTATCACGTTCTGTAACAAGCTTTTTTAATGCAATAGTATATTTTGCCTACTTTGGTAGAGCAACTTATATTTTTAAAGATTCACAGTATTTCATGGCATTGATATGCCATGATATATTTAATCAGTTCCTAATTAATATTTCAATTGTTTTGAATTCTTTAATATAGTTGTAAGTATACCTGTAATACAAATTCCTAGAATTGAAGATATTGAGAATATATATATTCAATATATGTTCAATATATATTCAATATTGAGAATGCATATATTGAATTTTGATAATTAAAAATGTTTTCCTAAATGATTGTACCAATATAAGATATTACATTATATGTGCATGCCTGTATTGTGCTACCTGAATATTGGTATTTTTTTAAAAAATGTTTGGCAATCTATTAAAGGAAAGTACTTCATTGTTTTTGACATGTGTTGTATACTGTATTACTTATTAGAAATATAAAGCATGTTTTCATATTTAATAACCATATGTATTTCTTATTTTATGGATTGCCTTTTTAAATAATTTCCTATGTTTCAGTTTTTTACAACCTTTGAATTTTATACTTTCTTTTTAATATTGCTCACACACAATTGTTCTTTATTATTGCTGAGTATTTTGTACATTATGAGGTTGTTATGGATATCTTTTTTATGGCTGACTTTTAAAATTGGTTTTTGCTGGAATGTAAGGAAAACTATTTATTTTTGTATATTTACATTTGTATCTGTTCTTTTTCTGAACTCGATTATTAGTTGTAATATTTTTTATTTGATTCCCCTGGATTTTATGTCTAGACAATCATATCATCTGCAGATAATTTTATATTTGACTCTTTTTATTGAACATTATGTCTCATATTAAAATTTATTCTCCTAGTGAACTGTATGTAAGCTTCAAAATATTATTGAATAATTCAGAAATTAAGCATGTTCTTATGTTTCCAACTTTAACATAAACTTTTACTAAGTATGAAGTTTATTATTATTAATTTTTGTTTTTATTTTATGTATGTGTTTTTAATATTTTATTTAGAAACACTAGCTATATTCATAAACGAAATATAACTAAAGTGAAACATGCCAGACTTTTGTAAAAGACTATGGTGGGATTAGAATTAAAAAGACTTCCATATTTTCCCCCTCACTTTTGGGAAGAGTTAAAATATTTGAGAGTTGCTTTTTCTTTGGTAGTTTTTTGGGGATCATTCTAATCCATTTGGACCTTTTTGTTTTGGGAAAAGAAGACTTTTATAAACATTTTATTTCCTTTATGACTACTTATCACCCAGGTTTTTTCCTCAACCAACCCTTATTGAATCCCTTTTATTAACTTTACAATTATGCATGCTTGTGTATCCTTAAATTTGTTTCACATAAAATTTTATATACTATTACCTTAATTTTTAAAAACGTACTGCACACTGTGAATTTGCACCCTGTTTTGCCTTCAAGTTTGTATTATATTAATTGTTTTGTAAGAATGGTAGTTAGGGGAGTGCCTTCATTTTCTCTCTAGGTTTAACACCATCAATAGAAGACTTCAGGGGCAAATTTCATAGATCACTTGCTAAGAGGTCCAAACTGAATGGAGCCTCAGGGTAAGGGGTGAGCATCCAAAACTCCACTAGCTTTGTGCTCAGGGGAGCCTCCTGGTAGCTGCCTTGGTTCCTGCTTCATGCCCAATTCCTGCTACACTAAGCTGGATGGTGGGAATTGGGCGCACATGGGGAAAAAACTTCAGTTTCCTGCCCAGGTGTGGTTCTCCTTTGCCTTTGTTTGGTTACAGGCTGCTCAGCATGCTTGGCTTTTCCATTATTTTGATTTACACTTCTTCGTGTCCTCTGGGGATTCTAATTTTATGGACACTTTTGGCATCCTTTTCTCTTTCCAGCTCCCTTATGCATTTATTCTTGTTTTTGCATTTCTAGTTCATTTCATTGGGATTTTTGGAGGGAGGCAAATGCATGCATTCTTTCAGTCTTCATTGCAACTGGGAATCTTGTAGTCATTTTTGGCTCATCTTTCCTCATCCCCTATAATAACCATTCAGTCACACAATCCTATGAAATTTCCTTCCAAATCCCACTGTAAACTCTCTCTTCCTCTCCATTTCCAGCCGTTTCGTCACTACCACAGCCTCCTCACTGGTGTATCTTATTCCAACATGAGCCTTTTGAATTCATCCCACATATCACAGAATCATCTTTCTTAAATTCTCCTTTGATTTACTATACCACTACACTATTAAGAGTGAGATTGTGATTCTCTTTTTCTGAACACAGTGAGGCTAAATTCTTCTTCCTGGCTTTCCCAGCCTTAAATCTCTCCTCCAATATTTATCACATACTCTTAACTGTGGCGGGGCCTGTAACTTTAATGCTCCATGCATATTTCAGAGTGGAGGGGAAAGTGTAGGTTTTCATGTCAGACTGACTTGGATTCTGGTGCTTCCCCTGGCATCCTGGACAAGCTAATAAATCTACTAAATCTCAGTTTCTTTTCTTATAAAATAATGGTAGTTATAGCTATCTCACAGGGTTTTGCTTATTACTTACAAAAACAAAGTAAAATACCTGGCCCATAACATTAGCTTAACAAATGTCAGTTTCCTTTCCATCTGTATCAACTTAGGGTCTTTGTGCACAAGCAACAGAAACTGATTCCGACCAACTTAAGCAGAAAAGAAATTAGTAAAATGGGGCAGCTCACAGAAAGGGTGTGAACCAGGCATGTCTGGAACAGAATCCAGGGTTTGTGTGTCACAAAATTGTCAATTAGCCAAGATAATGAATCAATGCCAACCATTTTTTCCCTGTCTCTACAATCCTTGCTTCACTTCATTTAAGATGCTATGTTCTAGTTGAGAAAGCCTTGTTGACTTGGGTCATACGCCTTAGCTTGAGAAGGGCAGGGCACTTTGATGAACAGTTTTGCACATCCCAGGGAATCCACACTAGATGTTCCCCTTAGAAAACTTGTGATCAGCACTCTCACTAAAGAAGGAGTTCTGTTAGAGAAAGAGACCCAGACAACTACAGAAAAGACCCATTCCAGCTGTTCATCTTAATTCACATGATCTCCACTCATAAATAGTCATAGATAACCAGAGATCACCAGATACTTAAGAGAAATCGTCAGGAAAAAAGGGACAAAGAGAAAACAGAACAATTTACCTTGGAGGCAAGCAATAATACAAGGAACTAATTATAATTTTTAAAATGCCCAATTAGTATTCTCAGAGAGCCAAAAAGATATTGTATCCTGAAAATAATAACAGGTTGCTATGAAGAAAGATCAACTGGGGAAAAATAAATAATTATTAAAAACAAAATTTATAACTGATAAAATAAAAAGTTAAGGAGAAGGCTGAAAATAATAGAGATAATAACATGCTGGTGAACTATAAGGTGCAGCCATGGAAATTTCACATAGGAGAGAGCAAAAGGACCAAAATGGAAAATATGAGAGAAGTGTGAAGAGACACAGAGGATAAATCCAGAAAATCCAATGAAGAGCTCCAGAAAAAGAGGACAGGGGCAATGAGAGGAAGGACATGGTCAAAGACACAGTGTGGAATAGCCTGACTTAAAGATAACAAACTGGTGAAATTTCTATACTCAAGTGAAAAAATCTGAAAATTCTAAAAGTTTTCAGAAAAACAAGACAGGTTACTTAGGAAAAATGTTATATCTCATTAACAACAAATAATATCTTCACAGTTCGTAGGGTAGGAGATATTGAATCAATAGCCAAACTATCAATCAAACATGAAGGACAGAAGAGGAGAAAATTAGAGAAGGTAAAAATGATTAGGTGCAGCAAACCACCATGGCACATGTATACCTATGTAACAAACCTGCATGTTCTGCACATGTGTCTCAGAACTTAAAATTAAAAAATGGTATTTGGGGCATGAAGGGTCTCGGGGAGCTACTGCTCTCCCCATTTGGGGAAATCCTCAAAAAGGTGCTGCAAAGCAAGAGAGAGATAGAACAAAGGGAGATAATGAGTCACTCAGTTGCACTCCAGTCTGAGTGTGACTCAGTCTCTGGCCCTGGGAAAGCATAGGGTTCCATTTCCTTCTGTAGTCAGGCCACACTGTGACTTTATAGGGGGTTCCACTGACGTTATATCAACTTTATAAGTGCTATTTATTAGTTTGCTGTTTTTGAAATGGATTTATATTTGAAGCATGAATGATTTAGATATTGTTTAAGAACAGAGTATAATATAATAAATATTGATGAATTAAAATAAAAAAAATTTGGAGTTGAAGGGAATACAAGAGGTAAAAGTGAGCAAGCATGCCAGGTTCCTTATCTTACATAGTAAGAAGTTAATAGAAGCTGTCTAATGTTAATAAATTAAGAAATAGATACAAAGTCTTAAAAGTTACCACATACTAGAAGAATTAAAAATGACACAACCAACAAAAATCCAGTATGCATCTTTGTCCATAAATTTCAAAATGAAGGTGGTCTTTTCAGCAGGGAGAGCTGTCCAGCAGTGGTAAAGTCATGCTCCTGTGGCACGAGTTAACTTCTAGAAGTGGGAAAGCAGAGGCCATCTGCTGGATCATGCTGTAGGGCAGGGTGTATCAACCTCAGAACTGTTGTCATTTTGAGCCAAATAGTTTCTTGTTGTTGGGAGCCATCCTGTGCATTGTAGGATGTTTAATAACACATCAGGCTCTTAACCAGATGCCAGTAGCACCTTCTCCCACTTGTACAACCAAAAGAAGTCTCCAGACATTGACAAATGTCCCTTGGGGAGCAAAAACAGCCTATTTGAGACCTGGAGTGGGTGAGAAACCTGCCATAGGTTATTTCTGACTATGCTAGAAGCTGAACCAAGTGACTGCCTCAGCCTCTCTCAACTAAATGCTTTGTCTTTGAACTGTTAGGAAGGGAGTCAGCATTTTACTTAGACCTAGTTTCTTTAACATTTTAGTTTTTCCAATTCAGACAAATTTCCTTTGATTTAGTTCAATTCAACCAATATCTTTGAGTGCCAACTATGTCAGACACTGTGCCCAGTGCATACATCTCTGTTGGACAAATTTTCATTTTTGAGGGTAATAAATGATGAATGTTCCCCTGATATTCCTTGCCTAGACAAGATTTCCTTTCCTGGTAGACACTGTCACACATTTCGTTTTGTCTCAGGTTCAGATATTACCAGTTGTTAGGGCTGGCTCTGAAAGTTTTAGTAAAGCCTTCTAATTTCCATATTTCAAAATGAAGTAATGAGAGAAAAGTTACTTTGTAGAAGACAGCAAATAAAACTGAAATTGACAATCACAACTGTTGGTTGGTTAATAAAAATGTGAACTACTTCACACTTGACATGCAAATTTGTTACAATCAAAATATAGTAGGATTCCACTCTTCAAAGAGTTTATCACAAACCCAGATTATATTTTTGATATGAAAATGAGTACAGTGGTTCTGAGTGTAAAATTTGATTCAGTGTTTTTGAGATAAAAGGCAGCTTACAGCTATTACTTTCCACTCTTAGGAGCTAGGTTGCATTTCCTTTTTACTGAAAAGTTGGAGATTTTCAAGTTTACTGAAATGTAAACTGTGAGTTACTCTATTTGTATAAATGGCATGAATCATTTTCTTCTATACTGGAATGCATTTTTAGTTAAGTTTTTCCTTTAAGGCAATTCGTAGTTTTTAAAAAATGTATCTGTCAAGATACCCTATGAGAGTTGCATGTTAACCTCCAGAGATAAAGATGGTAATAGAAACATAAATGGAATCCCTGGTGGTGTTAAAATTTGAAATATATTTTCACAAAATTTTAACTATGCATAAATATTGACCTTAATTATCGCGATCAGGTCTGAGAATCACAGTAGACCACAGCTGGGCTGCTGCTCATCCAATCCCTTTACATGTGTGGAAAATGAACCTGCACATAGAATTCTGTACCCTTCACAGTGAGTGTGTTGGAGCACCCTGCACAGGCCAGCACATTCCTGTGCCTGTCTTTATACATATATACACGCAGGCACACAAATAACACTCTCTCACTGAACTTCCTCACTACAAAAAAGGCTGCATTTTTCATTTGCTTGTCTTTGCCTTGAAAGTTATAGACCTAATTATGCTACTACCATTCTCTGTACACATCCCTAAATAAGTCAAGCCCTTCTTTATCCATGTATTCTTAGCTTCTATCAAAGTTTAATGTAGGAAATGGCCATAGAAAAACATTTTTTGGTAATACTTGCATTCATATTTTTATTCATCCACTCAATAGTTTAAGTCTCTACAGTAGGCATGGAACTATGCTAAGCTTTTCCTTAGAAAATATTTCTATGGGCAAATTATTTCTTCCTGATAAATCAGCTAATTTTAAGATGAGAGTTTCAATTCAGTGTTTTCATTTATAACTTTCTGACTAGGAAGAGCAAAGCTAATGTGTAGCTCAGCTGCAACAAGTACCTTTACTAAACTTCATTTTCTTAAAGTTTTCTTACCAATTATATAATTTGTGACCATCATAGATAGATAGATAGATAGATAGATAGATAGATAGATAGATAGATAGA
>NC_045444.1:24174973-24269114 GCF_002776525.5 Piliocolobus tephrosceles | reverse complement strand
AGATAGATAGATAGATAGATAGATAGATAGATAGATAGATAGATAGACAGACATAGATAGATAGATAGATATAGATAGAGAGATAGAGATAGATAGATAGATAGATAGTCCTATTATATATGATTTATATCAGAAGCCTTGAGAATATTTTTTGAAAATATTTGTCCTAAAAATTCCTTTGCCAGATATTTCACCATTGCTGTCCTGATGTACCTAAAACACTAATTTGCTGAAGTCATTTTAATTCTGTGGATATTAATTTCCTCTAAATTCTTCCTTCTGCAAATTGAGATGACTGGATTCAGTGATTCCCAAATGCTGGTCCATGGGCCAGCTACAACAGCCATAGCAAGAAAGCATTTTCAGAACATTTAGGCATGCTACATCAGTGTCTCTGGGCTGGAGCCAAAGCACCAGGTGATACTGGGACCCAGCCAGGTTTGGAGACCCCTGGATCAGATTTTCTCTTAAGTATCCTTTTGCTTTGTGAGTTCATGATGCTTTTGGAGGGTGGAATATAATCCAGCACAAAGGGAAAGACTGCCAGTGACTCAGGAAGGGGAATGCCTTAGGTCATGAGAGGATTTTCCAGCATTTGCAGACCTCTCCCCAAAGGTATGTTAAGTGTTTCTTTGTGGTTTGCTGTACACTAAGTACATTACTCCATTGTAGCATTTATCTCATGGTATTGTAATTGTGGGTGCACAACTTTCTATATTTCACTTAGCTCAAGTGAAATCTATGAACACAAAGAATGTAGATGTCAGTCTCTGGAACATCACAGCCATCCTCACAGTAAGCATCAGATAAATGCTTGAATGGATGAATGAATGAACTATTGGGAGAAAACACTCAGTAACTCCCTTAACAGGTTTTGTTTCAGCGCCCCCGGAAAACTACCTGTAACAGATTGCAAGGAAAAAAATTGGGGTGGCATATTCCATCTAATCCCTTTGTCTGCTGGTTCAGTATCACCGATTTCCTTCAAAGTGTGTCCAAAACCCCTTTGCTTTGGAGCTCTGAGTTTATTTCCTTTCCTTACAGTTTGGTCATAAAGATCCTTTGGGACAAGACTTCTACACTGAAGTTAAAGCACCGTACTAAAATAGACTGTTACTTTCTCTACTTGATTCTCTCAAGCTTAACTGTTTTCTCTACTAGGACAAAGAAAGGATATTCTCAGTAGCCAGAGAACTGGTTGATTCCATTGTTTCCCCTTTGAAGTTTGATATTCTGTCAACAACATCCACATTATAAGACTTTATAATATTCTTTACAGGCTCATTTCTACTACAATATGCTATGCAGTATTTTTTAACGTATTTTTATAATTAGAGGAATAATTAATTAATATAGGAAAAATATTATTTCTAAAGTATTTCTAAAGTTTAGATTCAGTTATTTGATAGAAAAATATTATGAAAATAAGGATTTAGGCTGTCAATAATTTAAAATTTATGATAAAAATTTCTGATTTTGTGTTTATTCTGATATTTTAGTGCTTTCCTACATTGATCTCCTTACTTCACTGATTTATGATTTTTCTGGTGAGGTAATAGGTGCAATTTGCAGATATTTATTTGCTAAGGACACTTTCTTAGTATAGCTTAATTTACTGTCTTTCTTTTCAAATTCCAATCATCATGTATCAGATTGTTATTTTAGTCTTAACGTGATTATTTCATGATTTAAACTTTAAAATTTTTGAAAGACCAGATATCATTTTAGCAGTCATCACTTCACCTACTTAAAAGCACTGTAACTTATTTGTAATAAGCTCTCCTGTATATGAAAGTAGATACAATGAAACATAATTATGTATATATTAATACATAGGTGTGATCTGGCTTAAGGAGCCAAGCTTGGTCTGTATGGAATAGCTCCTCTTCTCATTATACTAAGCAAGCTCGTTTCCAGTAGATAAAGAGGGCAGATATACTTTCCGTTGAAGGGTGTCATCTGCAGACTGTTCTGGTTTAAGCCAGACACAGCCCACTGTCTCCATTTGATGAAGGCATCCCATCCACAACATCCCTTCTTAGACTATCAGAGAAGAGACTTGCATTTTCATCCAGGAACAACTTGACTTCAGGGTTTTGAACAAGAAAAATATTAGGGTGTAATAAACCCTTCTCATCTTTTGTACCACATTTAGTTAGTAGACCAGAATTGATATGGTGAAGGCATGTGACCAAGTCATTAAGCAAATTCCTTCCATAATATTTTATTTTGTGGCTGGGCGCGGTGGCTCAAGCCTGTAATCCCAGCACTTTGGGAGGCCAAGACGGGTGGATCACGAGGTCAGGAGATCGAGACCATCCTGGCTAACACCGTGAAACCCCGTGTCTACTAAAAAATACAAAAAACTAACCAGGCGAGGTGGCGGGCGCCTGTAGTCCCAGCTACTCGGGAGGCTGAGGCAGGAGAATGGCATAAACCCGGGAGGCGCAGCTTGCAGTGAGCTGAGATCCGGCCACTGCACTCCAGCCTGGGTGATACAGCGAGACTCCGTCTCAGAAAAAAAAAAAAAAAAAAAAAAATTATTTTATTTTTCTTTGGATTTATATTGAAATGAGGTGGAACCAAAGCAACTGTACACAAGATATTATTAAATGAAATGCCTGCAATTGAAGAGCAGTATTATATTGGTGCCAGCAGTGGGCAAGGGCTGTGATCTTTGAATGCTATTAATGAGAGCTTTGAATATCTTTATTAAGAATTTTGGGATGCTAGAGCTTCTGGGTAATGTCTGAACCATGGCAAGTGATGTGCTAGTATTGGTGCAAAATCTGGAGAAAGAACAAATGTGGATGCCTATGACCTCAAGCTGACCACTGTTGATCATGTAATAAAGTGTATTTTGACCTCTCATCTCCAGATATATCAGGGACAAGCTAGAAGTGTCACAACAGAAACAAAACCTGTGATTTTTGTCCTCACACCTGTTCGTTTCTCCCTCACTCACATTCAGTTCTGAATCTGCTTAGTATATTTTCCAACATAAATTCCTGCTAAGCTCTTTCTCTGAGAACCCACAAACTTATCTAAGTTTCAATTGTGCTTATGCTACTCGATTTTAACCAGCCTAATCTAAGACTTCTGCCTCTGTGACTCTATACTCTTTGAAATATGATGTTTTTGTGTGTTTAGCAGTACTCCCTTGACATCCTCCCTGAACACTGATCAGTACTTTAAATGGTTAGCTTTGGACGCCTGCCTTTTGGACACTTAAGATAAAACATATTTTGCTTTAGATATGTACTTCAACCAGAATCTTTGAAAGTTAAATATTCTTGTATCTGCAAGGGGCCGGAAAACCACTTTGCCAACTTTGTTTTAGTGAACTTTGAGGGTGGGAGAAGGTGTACTTGGGTACTAAAGCCCAAACCAGCTTTCTTAGCTTCAAGTGGCTCCTTTCTTAGCTTCAAGTGGCACAGGAAACACCCTTCGGATTTTCTACATCCTGTCTCAGAATAGCACTTCTTTCTGTGCAACAGAACATACTTCAGCTTCTTGCTTGAAACCAACAGGAGGCACAGCAGATGCGTTAGTAAGTCAAAGAAATTTCAAACCCATAAAGAAATGTAGCCAAATGACATTGAAAAGCTCTGATGCATAAATGTGACTAGGAGTGTGTCCTGGCCCCTGATTTTTGGGGACCTGACCAGGGAAATCAGGTTTGCCCCATGCTAGAGTAGTTGACAGCCATTAGTGATTTGTGAAATCAGATGACATAGATCAGACAAAACATTTGATGTAGGAGTTAACAATGGAACCCTTCAGAGAATGCACTGGAGAAAGAATTAGTTGAAGTTAGGCAGAGCCTAGGTAGGGGAGACTTAAGGTGGACTAGATATGCTCAAATGGAGATGAGGATGGGGGCAGATGGTAGCAGTAGGTTTCGACAACATCTTTGGATCTTTACGGCTTGCTGAGCTTCAGGCAGAGCGAAATCTGGCACCCTGAAAATCCCTATAGGATAGATGTTTACCTGGCAGGTTATTAATCAGTTGGAGGAGTGTACGTGCAGACCCTGGGTTTAATCAGGTGCCTGCTTTTGCCAGGGATGTTTGCTTGGCCAAGGGAGCTCAAGCCTTTCCTCTGAGCTCACTTTCTGTCTGGAGTTGAAATGATTGTTCTCCCACCAACATTTGACTTCAGACAGAGGGGCCACACCTGGTTTGACTGGGAACTCTGCCAGCCTGTCCACTCCATCCACGAGTCTGGTATTTTAATCTAAGAAAGCAGTTCACAACTTTTAGTATGCAATGATCTGGGATAGTTTCTAAAAATGCAGGTTCTTGAGTTTCTGCCTGGGAGAGAGAGATACCATGGGTTTAAGGTGGTGCCAGGAACCGCAGGAACCTGGTTTCAATTTTTAAGCATCATCTAAGGACTTTTAATGCAGTTTTTGAGATGAGATGACACTTTGAGAAACACTAGCCTAAAGGGAGCTAGTTCTACTTACTTTTAGAAAATCCTCTAGACACATTATGATTTTTGATGATAGATGATTTATTCAGGACCCTGACAGCATTTCCGCTCCAAAGCAGGGACCTCCATGCAGTGAATGAGGTATGGTTTTCTCTGTTCTATACATATCTTCCCAGAACTTTGCTGTTAGGAAACATGTTTTTAACATGTGGGGTTTTTTTTTTTTTTTTTTTTTTTTTGGTGTTGTTGTTTCAAAGGGTCGGGCTGAGAGATCTCAAAAGTTAAGCAGACATTGAGCATGGGGACAGACTCAGTATGCAACAGGGAGCAATGGAGATGGTTTGCAGAGGAGTGTCTTATTGCTCATTAGTAGTTAGGGAGGAGGTAGCCTATTTATCTTATTGTTCTGTCACCCTAGATATATGGGCATTTGTCTGATGTAGAGTTGGGTTTGTCAATTTTCCCACTTCTTTGGGATGAACAAATTTAATAAATTTTAATTTTTTGATTTAAAATAAAAATTCTAGAAGTAGGTTTTAAATATGAGGCCTTATTCAGAATGATTCTTAAACACTTTATGGAAAAAGGGTGGCATAGGAGTCTGTGGCAGGCACTGTTAGCTGGTTGTCACAATCTCTATCCATATCCTGTTTGTCTTTTGTAAAATTCTAGGACGATTAATAAGATAGGTGTGGCTGGTAATATACAAGTGGAAATCTGCTGAGTGTTTTTTCTGGGAATTTTTTTTTTTTTTTTTTTTTTTAATTAGAATAAGGATAAACTTGGCTTCCATTCTTTCTGTCCTTGGTACTTTGCCCATTTCTCACATTCCCACCTGGAGTGTAGACTTGTAGCTGGGGGGTGCAGCAGCTATCCTGTGAACATGAGGGAGCAAGCATGAATCAAGAGATACCTCTCTCTTGGACCAAGCATGGACCAAGAGCAGAGAACAGTAATGGGCAAAGCCTGGTGGCACAGGGGGTCCACAGAGGGCATTGTGGACCCTCGGTGCCACCATTAGCCAGCTTGCTTCAGGGCCTCTTGTTTCTTGAATCCATGCCTCTTTAAGCCACTGTTGTAAGCTTTTGCTATTTGAAATATCACATTGCCTTCATAAAAGATACTAAAACATTTTGTGAAATGTGCCACCTTAATAAAAACACCCACTATCATGGGCAGTTCTGAATCACTGTGCAAAAGATGTGTTTGTTAAAAAAATGGAAAAAAGGAAGTAATTTTTTTAATGTCCTGAAAAATGATGCACCAGAGTCTTTTGGAGTCCAAAAGGAGTTAAAAAGAGTGTTCAAATGTCAATCTATTCCTCTCCCAGCACACCTCGTCACAAATTGCTTTATAACTGGAGTGGGTGGCTGCAAAATTGTCTCAGGACCTGAGATGGTAAGTTTTATATCTGTCAAGGTATCCAGAGGAAACACTTTCATGACATAAGCATGTTGTGTGTAGAGATTCAACCAGCTCTCTCTCATTTTTCAGAAGAATGGAGTGGCTTGGGACCACTCGTGAGCAAAATTTTGCTGGTGTTTTTGGTGAGGTACAACTGGTTTTAAATACATTCTCATGACATCAGATTTCTCCAGACGTGGTCAACCAGTCAGGGACAAGATCCACCAGGCCACAGTCTCTAATTGTGAGTCTTTCAATTTTGAGAGCTGGAAATTTGCAAATGTAAGCATATAACTTGACAAACTAAAAACATATGATGGTTAAGCAGGGTATGTTTCATCAGGAAGTCCCATGGTGGGAGCAGGTGGAGACGTGAGGCATGCAGAGAAACACAGCTGTGCGTGGAACTCTGGATTGGGAGCAGGAAATTGAACTTTAGTCTTGGTTCTTCCTGTCCCTTAGTTAGATGACCTTGAGCAAGTCAAAATGTCATGAAAGCTCAATTACTGCCCTGTAATTAAGGAGATAGGATATGAACTTTCAGTTATGCTTAGACCTAAAATTCTGTGATTCTATAGAATTTCCTCAAGAATAGAGGAATGTGATCCTTGGTGCCAGAGCAGAATTCAGGCAGAGGTGTCCTAGGACCCTGAGGTAGATCCTCAGTAATATTAGTTAATAGCATTATAGAGAGACCCCAGGAAATAACATTTAAAATCAGCAATCAGCTTTGTCAAAAGAGGTGCAGTATTATCCAGTGATGATTTTTCGTTTTTCTGGAGTTTCTATAGTAAAAGAGTTTTGGCCTTTTATGAGATTTAGTCTGTGGATTTAGAAGATGATAGAAATTTCTCTAAAAACATGAGTCTATTTGAGAGCCTTAACATGTTCATCTTTGGTTCGTTCATCCTTGTGCTTCTCCCATCTCTCATTCTCACAACTTGTTGAAAGCCACATCTTAATAATGCTTTTCAGGCCAGCATTTCCATCCCTCAGGAATGTTACTCTGGTAGAATATTCATTAAGATGTATATCAGTCAGGGTTTAACCAAGCAAGTGGAACCAGTGTGAGATAGATAGATAGATAGATAGATAGATAGATAGATAGATAGATAGATAGAGAGATGATAGATAGATAGATAGATAAACACACATATATACAT
Organism: Piliocolobus tephrosceles; assembly: GCF_002776525.5. Lineage (NCBI taxonomy): Eukaryota > Metazoa > Chordata > Mammalia > Primates > Cercopithecidae > Piliocolobus > Piliocolobus tephrosceles. The sequence continues at coordinate 24,262,113 of NC_045444.1, read as the reverse complement.
ACATACACATACATACACACATGCACACACATATGTATGTAAGACAGTAAGGTATTTTTATCTGTGTGTGCATACACATAAATTTATTATGGGGATCGTTGACCTTACACAATTTGGAGGCTGGGTAATCAGTCTCTGTAAGCCTGTCATCTTTGTGTCTCATGCTGCAGCATGAATTCCACAGGGCAGACAGTTAGGAAGGGGAGATCATAAGCAGGCAAGAACTGACTTGTGGCAAACGGGAATGCCACAAGGACGGACAGAAACGTAGGGTAGCTCTGGTTAACTCTGACCTTGGTTACAAGGGTATCCTGCTGAAGCTAGGGCCTTTCTTCAGAGAGTTACACACATACCTGACCCAGGTGTCAGAGAAAGTGCAGGAGGATCCAAGGGAAGGTGGAATCGTTATAGGCCTGCTGCTGCTTCGTGTTCATGCAGCAGATCGGCAGCACCACGTGTGTTTCTTCTTCCTTACGCCTCCCACATCTCGCAAGAATCTCTCTCATGGCCCATCTAACTCAACATAGAAGGAAATTCTGAGAAATGTAGTTCAGCCTAGCCAATATTTCCTACCATTACAAGACCATCATTGTAGGAAATATGAGGAAATGAGAAGCATATTTCTTGCCCTGAAGAACTTTATAGTATGCTTAAATTAATGGAAATCCCTATGTAAAGTGCTCAATACGATTCTTATAAACTGCTGGTTTCCTTTCCCAGGTAGCCTTGCATTGTGATAGATTTAAACCCATTTTGAATCTTTTTTATTAAAGTCATACTACTTCAGTTTGTATAGATGGTTGCATTTCCACAAAATAAAAAAGACAGTGTTGTGTTACTTTGCTTAGAGTAAGAGTTCAGTTAGTTCTTAGAATAAGTGAGTCACATACCTGCTGAATATTGCTTCATTCATTCATTGGTCCAAAATTAAGACTATAATTTAATACAATAAATTATCTCTTAGTCCACTTAACTGATTTGCCAGCCTAACTAGCAGCTCTGATTCCCCTGTCAAATATACTCACTAGTCTTGTGGAACACTGAGAGTCTGAGGCCATGAGAGATATTTCTGAAAACTTCTGCTTCTGCCAACAGAGTTGTTATTATTGTATCAGTTTTCTTTTGTATCCAACATATTTATGCCACCTCCACTTGTTATTGTGATTCTGTAATTTAATTAATTATTATTGTGGATTGATAAAAATTGTTTCCCAAGAGAAAGAGATTTTCATTCATAAAAATTCAGTTAAACACTTTGAAAAGATTAAGTAAAAGCTGCTTTTTTAAATGGCTGGAAAATTAGCATGGCCCAAGCATTTGAAATATAAAAAGGCAAAAAAAAAAAAAAAAAAAAAAAAAAAAAATTCTAACATTTTAAGCAAGTTCTGCACCTAGATTTCTTTGCAAGTGTGTCCATCGTGGCTGTGCTTAAAAGAACTGGCACTGAAAAATCTTAGGGTGAGTGTGGTTTCTGCAAGAAATATAACACATAACACCCGTTCTGAGGGAAAACAAATCTTGGCCTACCAGTGAAAGACTGGCATTATATATTTTGACCAAAATGAAAAAGATTCATATTGGAAGTTCTAGCTAGTTCAATAAGACAAGAAAACAAAATTAATGGTATTCATATTAGAAAGGAAGAAATAAAAATGATTACATAAAGATTAATTAATAAATATTCATTTAATTAAAAAATATTACATTATTGAATAAGTAGAAAAATCCCAAAGAATCAATAACAAGAACAATAAAAACTCCTGGAACTAATAAGTGAGTATGGCAAGGCCTCAGGATACGAGGTTAGTAAGTTCATTTGTTTCCTATACACCAGTAAAGAACAACTGGAATTTGAAATGTAAAACATCCAATTTTACAATGGCACCAAAAAAATATTGAAATATTTAAGTATAAATCTTATAAAATATGTACATGATCTATATGTGAAAAACTACAAGACACTGATGAAAGAAAACAAACAAACAAACAAAAAAATCTAAATAAATGGAGAGCCAGTGCATGTTTGTGAATTGGAAAACTCAATATTGTTATAATGTCATTTATTCCTAACTTTGTCAACAGATTCAATGCAATACCAATTTAAATTCAAGCAGGCTATTTTGCAGATATTGCAAACTGGCTCTAAAATTTTTATAGAAAGTCCAATACCTAGAATATCCAACATAATACTGAGAAAACTGAAGGGCTCACCTTACCTGATTTTAAGACTTACTATTAGGCTGTAGTATTGAAGACACCATGGTATTGGTTAAAAAAACAAATATAGACACATAGATCAATGATGCAAAAAAGAGAACCAGGAAACAGATCTGCACAAATATAGTCAGCTGATTTTTGACAAAGGAACAAAGGCAATTCAATGGAGAATGTGTAGCCTTTTCAACAAATGATGCTGGAACAGTTAGTCATTCATATTCAACATATGTATGTGACATAAACTTATACCTTTCACAACACTAATTCAAAACAGATCATAGACATAAATTTAAAATGCAAAACTACAATACTTCTAAAAAAAGGAGAAAATCTATGTGACCTTGGGTCATATAGAGGCACAATTTGTGAAAGAAAAAACTGACAGCTTGAACTTTATTGTAATTAAAAATTTCTCAGTGAAAACACTATTTAAAGAAAGAAAAGATAAGCCATATACTGAGATATATATGTGGAATATATATCTGATAAAGAACTTGTATGCAACATATACAAAGAATTCTTAGAACTCAACAGTAAAGAAACAATTTAAAGATGGCCAAAAGATCTGATACCTAATCATAGAAAATGTACAGACAACAAATAAATATATGTACAGATGCTTAACATCATTTGTCATTCATGAATTGAACATGTAAACAACTGCAAGATACCACAACACACGTAAGAATGTCTAAAATCCCCCAAAATCTAACAATACCAATTACTGATTGGGATGCAAAGCAACAGGAACTCTCATTCATTGCTGATGAAAACACAAAATTGTATCGCAATTTTGGAACATGCTTGACTGTAATATTTAGAAGACAGTTTGACAGCTTCTTATAAAGCAAAATATATTTTTATAATATGACCCAGCAATTGAACTCCTAGATATTTACCCAATAGGTTTGAAAATTTATTTCCACAAAAATACCTGCATGCAAATGTTTATAGCAGCTTTATTTATAATCACAGAGAACTGGAAGCACACAAGCTGTGCTTCCATAGTTGAACAGATAAACAAGCCATGGTATGTTCATACAATGAAATACTATTCAGTGACAAAAACAATTTGAGCTACCAAACCATGAAAATGTATAAATGAACCTTTAATGCCTACTGCTGAGTAAAAGAAGCCAGCCTAAAAGACCACACGCTTTATAATTCCAATTATGTAACATTCTGGAAAAGGTAAAATTTTGAGATGGTAAAAAGATCAGTGGTTGCCAAAGGTTCAGAGGAAAGAGGAAGGTTTGGATAGTGAAGGACAGGCTGTATTTAATCTCGTGAAACTATTCTACATGATACTCTAACGGTGGATATGTGATGCTATGCATTTGTTAAAGTCCATACAATTTTCCACTGTGGTGACTGAATCCTTACAAATGCAAACTTAAAAAATCAATAAAGAGGCTGGGGGATTTTAGAAGGATAAAATACAAAATATGACAAAATAATCTAATTGTATTAAAATTATTTGAAACTGTAGTCCCAGGTATTTGGGAGACTGGGATGGGAGGGAATCACTGGAGCCCAGGAGTGTGAGTCCAGACTGGCAACACGGCAAGATCAACCTCAAAAAAAAAGAAAAGAAAAATTGGAATAACCTCACTGAAGAGGATAGGGAGGAGGTGATGTTTCCTGATCTAAGTAATTGTATAAATGAATGATGAGTGGAGTCTGTAAAACTAACAGCAAAAACTGTATATAAGCACTGTACTCTAGTTAATAAAGTTATTTTCCATGGAGTTGTAGGTTAACAATTCTTGTATCACAATACATGAATACTGGAATATATCGATTAAGTCAATGTATGGTGTACAATGGGAGTTAGATTTCTCACTCTGAAGCTGGAATTTACAGATATCAAGGGGTGGAAGCTACAGTGATCTATTTGGTAACAAATTAGAGTTGGAGACATCCGTAGGCAATCAGCTTTAGTTCAATGTATAAATACATGGTTGCACATAAAAATATTTATAGAGATATATGTATATATTTACAAGTTAGCATACACATATATATTTTCTTGCTCTTACCAGCTGAGAGGGCCTAAAAACAAAACACTCCAGTTGCAATGAGCTTGCCTAGAAACCAGATTTTTGTTTCTAATGCCATTTTTCATACAAGAAAAGAATTAAGGCTTCTTGGAGAAATGACTGATTCTAGAACCTGGGCAGGAAATATACAACATGGTCCTAGAGTGTCTTGTAGTGCCAGAAAGTAAGGAAATGCTCAAAAACAAAATTACCAACAAACACAAACCGGAAACAAACCCTCAATGCCACAAGGACACAGGAGTCAACTGAAAGAACCTTCAGTGGTCAAATCTGGGGCAATGTGAACAACAGAGTAAATTAATATTAGATTATAACCCAAAATATCAAATCAATAACCATGTATCCTTACTGATATAACTTATTGAATAAAAAATGAGGAATAACAAACAAATCTCCCATGCAAAAGGATTCCAAATGATTTATATAGATACTTCACTCTCAAAGAGGGGAAACATAACTTAAGCATGGGCTGTGCATAATAACTTCCTACCAGATAATACCGTATGAAAAGAGAAAACATAAATTTATAACAGAGAAAGCTGACAGCCATACCATATCCAGATGATCAAGGTTAAAATTAACTGTAATGTCATGTTGATTTTATATATCTTTAATATAGTGGATGAAAAACCGCATGTTGTCTACATAGTATTCCTCCCCCAAACATGTAATCCCAGTTTGATTATGGGAAAAACATGAGACAAGTTCCACTTGTGGGACATTCTTCAAAACCCTGACCAGCATTCCTCAAAACTGCTAAGGTCGTCGGAAACAAAGAAAATCTGAGAAACTGCCACAGCCAAGAGGAGCCAAGGAGACATGACAGCTAAATAGAATGCATACCTGGATGGGATCCCAGAACAGGGAAAGGACCTTAGGTGAGAACTGAGGAAATCTGAACAAAGTATGGGCTTCAGTTCATAATAATGTATCAATATTGGTTTATTAATAATATCAAATATACTATACTGATTTAAGATGCTGAAACTAGGGAAATTAGGTGTGGTATATATGGGAACTCTGCTATCTTGACAATTTTATGCACACTTAAAACTGTTCTGACATTAAAAATATGTTTAAATGTGTAATGACTGTGTATTATGTATAAGGTTGTACATGTCTCAGATGTAGATGTCTCTTTTGAACTGGCCCAGTGCCAGACCTAATGGCATCAGATAAGAGAGAGGCCCTCTCCTGAAATCTCCGTTATTAATTCTGTGCCAAGAACTCTACTGGATGCCTGAGTTTTATTATCTCATTCAATCCCCATCATGACTCCACTGGGACAGTGTTTTTCTTTCAGTCTATGGATAAGGAGTCTGATGCTGAGAGAAAATGAGGGATTTGTCAGAATCCTGGGCCTAGTAAATAAGATTTGAGCGTAAAAGAAATCATATGTGGACTTTCTCTCTTTACGTTGCCTTATCGCATTGTTAGATACAGGAGGCCTTTAATACCATGTTGTTAGCTAAAATTAAATCATTCTTTATTGCTTTATTCTCAAAATTTATTTCATATCCTTTTGGGCCTCTATTTCGTAGTTCAATGTATCTTTGAAACCAAATTCAAAGTAATTTAAGCATCTCAAATATTCCTAGAGTTATCTCTCCACAGTCTCAGTAATGTCTGTTCCTCAGTTCAGTATTGAGCACTTTGAGTATTACATTTAGGATTTGGCATTACAATTTAAATTCAGTATACTTACAACCTTTCAAATAAGAATTGAAGACACCCTGGAAAAAATATGATAAAATTAATTTTTAAAAATCTAAACAGTATTATGAGGGAATAAACAAACACTTTAACCTTAAAGGTTAATACAGTTATTATAATTCATCATGAAAGCTGACACTATTTTATCTGATGGCCAAGAAAAATAAGGAAATGTGATTATATTATATGTCTCCTTTGAAGAGGGAACATACCAGTTTCTCAGAGAGGAAAAACTTTCCCTTGTTACAAAGTCTGAATGGATTTATTCGGATATTTTAAGGAAGTAAAAGGAAAGATTTGTTCACAATAGTTTCACAGCCAATATGGAAATAAAATGTGTATGGTTGTTTCTCATAAAATCTGACTAACGGATTGAAGCCACAATAATAAAAGACAATTCAAAGCACATAGTTATTTGAGATGATGTTATAATGTAGTTCATGTACTTAGAATACATTCCAAATTTTAAGTTGAGGATATGTTAGACAACTGAGAGAAGTATATAGTTACCTCGTTCTTAAAATTATCTTCCCTAAATATTATCTTTATCTGGGTTTCTGTGGGTATCTGGATCTCAGAGAGTGTATGATTTAATGTATGATCAGTACTGCTCACTGATTCCATGCACAAATGTTTTTGCCAAGTGCCTTCTGTGTCAAGATATTCTGGTTCATTTGACAACTAGTTACTTGCTCTCATGAGCCTATATTCTAGCAGAGAGATAGAAAATAGCATTAAGTCACCAGGAGACTGTTGGGCGGCAAAGGATGCTATGCAGGTAGGCCGGGCACAGTGGCTCACGCCTGTAATCCCAGCACTTTGGGAGGCCGAGACGGGCAGATCACGAGGTCAGGAAATCGAGACCATCCTGGCTAACACGGTGAAACCCCATCTCTACTAAGAATACAAAAAAATTAGCCGAGCGTAGTGGCAGGCGCCTGTAGTCCCCTCCCCCACCCCCCAAAAAAAGGATGCTATGCAGGCAACACAAGGTACTGAGAAAGAGATGGAGGAGGGGGTGGAGCAAGAGAGCACAGCTTTATAGAGGGTGGCAAGAGAAGGCCTAGATGAATTGGCATTTGATCTGAGCCCAGAGTGAAGTGAAGAAGCCAGACATGGAAATATCCCAACAAGAATCAGTCACCTCCTACCAGGTCCCACCTCCAACACTGAGGATTACAATTCAATGTGAGATTTGGTGGGGACACAGATCTTACCCATATCAAGCCTGTACTATTTAGATTTTTATGGTTGTTGTTGTTGCCTTGAAGTTACTGAGACTGTGTATACATCTCTTTTTACTTGTAATTTAATATTTATTTATTTATTTATTTATTTATTTATTTATTTATTTATTTTTTATTATACTTTAAGTTCTACGGTACATGTGCACAACGTGCAGGATGCGCCATGCTGGTGTGCCGCACCCGTTAACTCCCCATTTTCATTAGGTTTATCTCCTAATGCTATCCCTCCCCATTCCCCCAACCTCACGACAGGCCCCGGTGTGTGATGTTCCCCTTCCTGTGTCCACGTGTTCTCATTGTTCAATTCCCACCTATGAGTGAGAACATGAAGTGTTTGGTTTTCTGTTCTTACGATAATTTGCTGAGAATGATGGTTTCCAGCTGCATCCATGTCCCTACAAAGGACATGAACTCATCCTTTTTTATGGCTGCATAGTATTCCATGGTGTATATGTGCCACATTTTCTCAATCCAGTCTGTCATTGAAGGACATTTGGATTGGTTCCAAGTCTTTGCTATTGTGAATATTGCCGCAATAAACATACATGTGCATGTGTCTTTATAGCAGCATGATTTACAATCCTTTGGGTATATCCCCAGTAATGGGATGGCTGGGTCAAATGGTATTTCTAGTTCTAGATTCTTGAGGAATTGCCACACTGTCTTCCACAATGGTTGAACTCGTTTACAGTTCCACCAACAGTGTAAAAGTGTTCCTGTTTCTCCACATCCTCTCCAGCATCTGTTGTTTCCCAACTTTTTAATGATCGCCATTCTAACTGGTGTGAGATGGTGTCTCATTGTGGTTTTGGTTTGCATTTCTCTAATGGAGAGTGATGATGAGCATTTTTTCATGTGTCTGTTGGCTACACAAATGTCTTCTTTTGAGAAGTGTCTATTCATATCTTTTGCCCACTTTTTGATGGGGTTGTTTGTTTTTTTCTCGTAAATTTGTTTGAGTTCTTTGTAGGTTCTGGATATTAGCCCTTTGTCAGATGAGTAGATTGCAAAAATTTTCTCCCATTCTGTAGGTTGCCTGTTCACTCTGATGGTAGTTTCTTTTGCTATGCAGAAGCTCTTTAGTTTAATTAAATCCCATTTGTCAATTTTGGCTTTTGTTGCCATTACTTTTGGTGTTTTAGATATGAAGTCCTTGCCCATGCCTATGTCCTGAATGGTATTGCCTAGGTTTTCTTCTAGGGTTTTTATGGTTTTAGGTCTAACATTTAAGTTTCTAATCCATCTTGAATCAATTTTTGTGTAAGGTATAAGGAAAGGATCCAGTTTTAGCTTTCTATATATGGCTAGTCAGTTTTCCCAGCACCATTTATTAAATAGGGAATCTTTTCCCCATTTCTTGTTTTTGTCAGGTTTGTCAAAGATCAGATGGTTGTAGATGTGTAGTATTATTTCTGAGGGCTCTGTTCCATTCCATTTGTTGATATCTCTGTTTTGGTACCAGTATGATGCTGTTTTGGTTATTGTAGCCTTGTAGTATAGTTTGAAGTCAGGTAGCGCTATGCCTCCAGCTTTGTTCTTTTGGCTTAGGATTGTCTTGGCAATGCGGGCTCTTTTTTGGTTCCATATGAACTTTAAAGTAGATTTTTCCAATTCTGTGAAGAAAGTTATTGGTAACTTAATGGGGATGGCATTGAATCTATAAATTACCTTGGGCAGTATGGTCATTTTCATGATATCAAGGAATCCAACTTACAAGGGATGTGAAGAACCTCTTTAAGGAGAGCTACAAACTACTGCTCAATGAACTAAAAGAGGACACAAACAAATGTAATTTAATTTTTAAAGTGATATTTTTGTCCAGCAGATTTGTCATCATTCACTTACCTTCAAGGCCTTCACAGGTAGGGACTGGGTCTTATTCACCTTCGTTTCTCTAATACCTAGGCATAGTTACTGGGCTGTAGCAACACTCAATAAATATTTGCTGAATAAATAATTAGACAAATGAATGAGATTTCAATCTACTGGTTCCCATTTACAGTTCTACTTGCTGATGATGTTTATAACTCTACAATTTGGCTATTTATTAGATAAATACTTGATTTAAAATGTCATGAGTTTTTTTATTTTAGTACTCCAAAATGATGAATTATTTAATCCTTCATTAGCTTATGCCCCAGTACATATTTGGACTATATATTAATGTTTAGAATTAAATTATTTGCATACATTCCAGGTTACTTACTCTATTTACTTCATGAGAGTTATTAAAACCAGAACACAACTTTTACACTCACAAAAATGCTTCTTTGAGCATAGTATATGGTGAGCTATAAAAGAAGCATCATTTCAATCTTCATCATAGAAAATAATGAAGTAAGAAGGCTTGTATTTTGGAAGTAAAAACAAACCTCCGTTATTATTTTTATCCTACAGAAGCCTCCTGTCACCCTGAACATCATTGTGTGTGTACCCTTTGTGTATTTTCTGTTAAGTCAGAGAAGAAAAAGATGTTTAAATGGAAATATCTTCTAATCAGTGAAATGCCTACTATGCTATTTTCTTTGTCTTATTTGATACTGGACACCTGTGGCCCTAGGTTCCTGGCTTCAACCTGACTTCTGAGCATCATTTGAAATGAAAAACAAAACAATCCCTTTTAATAAGCAACACACTCTGTGTTATTCAGATACTAGGAAATGCTTGCATTAGTCTTAAGTTTGTAGAAGAATATTTGCTCATTTAAATTTTATCTCTTAGAAAGAACAAAATCTAGGTTGTGGTGTTTTTATAAGAGAAATGTTTTATGTCAGTGAAATTTATTATTTTATTCTGACATTATAAATTGTATTCTTAACTATTTGTGATTTAAAATTACTTTTTTTTCCTGCAACCATCTTCAAAAACTTGAATATCTTTATTTTATTTTTACATGAATAAGTCCTCTTGGGATAAAGAGGCAGATGAAAAATAAAGCATAAAGAAAATCTCTTAATTCTTGAACTTGTATTAAATTATTATTTTAAATAAAAATTTACACTGAACATTTTGTAAAGTTGTGATCCATTATTGGAAAATGTTTAAAACATATCAATAATCAAAGATAAAGTGTATATAAAAGGAATTTTATACACATAAAGGTATATCATTAATGTAAAGTATTATCATTAATAATAACTTTACTAGTGGTATTGGTCCCTTCTTACACTGCCATAAAGATACTACCTAAGACTGAGTAATTTATAAAGGAAAGTGGTTTAATTGACTCAAAGTTCCACATGGCTAGAGAGGCCTCAGGAAACTTACAAATATAGTGGAGTGGGAAGCAAACATGTCTTTCTTCACAAGGCAGCAGGAGAGAGAAGAGTGAGCAAAGGAGGAACTTGTCAAACACTTACAAAACCATTAGACCTCCTGAGAACTCACTCACTATGATGATAACAGCATAGGGGAAACTGCCCCCATGATCCGGTCACCTCCCACCAGGTTCCTCCCTCAACACCTGAGGATTAAAATTTAGGGGGAAATTTGCCTCATAATATCACTAATGAAATAAAACCTAAAACTTTAGGATTGGATGAACTAAAGTAATAAGAAATTGTGTCCTTTTGGTAAGAGCAGTAGTGAAAAAGCAAAAATGAAAAACTGCTTTTATTTGATTCTTTTATTATATAATCAGAGCATCTCTTAAGCTTGCTGATCCCAATGCATAATTTTATTATTTTTTAAATGTCTTTTTTCATCTAACTTCAGGTGCTCTGCTTTGTACACTGATTCATCTTATTCTTAGCTTTACAATAATGTGCCATCTTTGATTTTTTAAAGTTAATCCAATAGTCAGTAAGTAGAAGCTTCTTCTTTTACTATTTCAATATGAAAATTTCTTCTTTCTCTAATAATAAATACAGTCTCCATGGTATTACTGTATGTGTGTGCATGTATGTGTGTGTGTGTGTGCGTGCACGTGCATGTGAGAGAGAGAATCTCAGATGCAGGCATTCTTTATTTCTAATCTATTTCTATCCATTTCAGTAATAAGTTGCTCCCGGCACTACCACATTTTTTGCACACCATTTGTTATGTGTACTCTATTCTTGTCCTATAATTGTCCCAGATTGGACCATGATGGAGAAACAGCCTAGAAAATGGCCTTGTTGGGCAACAGGATGCCTCATTGCAAAAAAAGACCTGCAGAAGATATCAAGTTAACACCTAATGAGCTTTCATTCTCGAAAATTGCTGAAAGTCTTACAGCAGTCCTCACCAAGTCCACTGAGATAGATATAACTGTCTTATTCCTGTGTTCCAGATTAGAAACTGAGGCTAGAGAGATTAAGCAAACTTTAATTTATCATTGTCCTTTTTTCTTCATGACATATGGCAGTGTTACATGCACCTAGCACAGTGCCTCCCACGTGACAACGTCCGTGAAACACTCGATAAATGAATACATGAAGTTATTTACTCTGGTAAATGGCAAAGCTGATAAAAGGACCCATAACTCAACTCTAGACCCACTCACTTAGCATCAAAAGTCATGTCAAAGGGAAGATGTTAAAATCATCCTGGAGAAATAAGTCCAGAAGTAGTGATCAGAGCAAAGAGAGCCTGAAGGTGAGAGCCTCTAGGGAAGGTGTGGAGGAGAAAATAGAGCTGAGGCAGGGTAGATGGAAGCAGTAAACTGAAACTGGAGAGAAGGGAGGCAGTGTAGACAAATTCTGGAGTGACGGTCAATATCCCTCAATGGGTTTTATGAGTTCTTGGAAAACATCTTCTGTGGTCAGGCTAGTGAACTTCAAGAAGAGAGGGGATTCCCCCAGTCCTTCTCAGGCCTTTGTAACAGGAAGGACAGGCACAGCCAGAGTGACTGAATTCAGATAAAAGATGCTAAAGTACACTACCATGTATGTGTAGTGAGACATGGCCACCGTTTTTACACCTACTCTTCCTAGATCCAGCCAGGGAGTAGCAGAGCCTCCAATGTTGCAAGGGTGCCATTTTCCAGAGAGATCCATTAATACCATGAGGGTCTAACAGCCATGGGAGGTGACAGGTCACTACTGGAGGCCGAGTGTACCACACGGTGCCCCTTCACAGTCTTTGGGATTACATTCAGCTTTTCAATCGGACCTTCAGTGCTCCATCCAGTTAGTGTCAAAGCACAGTCCCAGAATGAGGGCAGGTACATCTCTGACTTCTTATCCTAATATCCAGACCCTCCTCAAGCAATGTGCCCAGCAACTACTAGCCCCAGAACACCTGACATCCAGCAAGGTTCACTGGGCAAGGGCATCAATTTTCTTTCCTTGCCTGATCTCTTTTAAGCTTAATAGGAACTGAATTGTCAACCTTGTCAAGCCTCAGGATGCATGATAAACGTGCATGAATGTTCATCACAGCACTATATATGATAGCAAATAATTAGGAATGACCTAAACGTCCATCAATAGGAGAATGTTCAAATATCTTGAGATTTATCTTCATAGCAGAATATTTAACCTTAGGTGGGAGGGGAATATAATGTATTTGATGAAACCTTGATTTGGGTTGTTATCTACATATTTAAAAAGAAGCTTCTTGAAAGATTTAGGAAAAAAAAGGATATCATCTTTTCAGAATCAGGGCAAGGCACTGCGTTTATCATACAGTCACTTCTCTTTTGCTATCTTCTGCTTCAAAACCCTTTCTTTGTAGGAAATTTATTTGAGAAAAAGAAAATGAAAGGCAGTATGTGGTGGCAGTGGGGCCTTCTGTGGGGTAGACAACATCAACAGCAGAATTCTAATGTGAAATTGATGGTGTGAAGTTGTTCAGTGATAGTGGGATCTTGGAGCTTTAAGTAAGAGAGGCCAAGATGAGTAGGTTATGAGCAAGAGAGAGCAGTAGTCTTTTGGATGTCTTCCCATGTGCTCAATTCAACACTTCATTTACAAGAAATATTAGCTTCCTGGAGGACTGGCAATATCCTCATCCATTGGGGCAGTTTGGGGAAGCTGGGCCTACCAAGAAGCGCTTGCCTGCCAAAGCTTCCTGTGGCCCTGAGGTCTGTCACAGACTAACCCTAAGATCAGATACAGGTCAGCTTTCATCCTCTGTCTGGCTGGAGCCAGGCACAATGAGGGAACATGGAAAGCCTTGGCCAGTTCCTCCCTAAGGGAGGTTCTCAGTTGCAGAGTCATATTCCCAGGTGCCTGGAGGCAAAGTGAACTGCCCCTTCACAGGACACAAGTTGCACCTCTACTGAAGAGCTTGTCCTTTCTTGAGGTCCCAGGGGGGAAAAGCACAGGCAGATAACAGAGGGATTGATGGGGGCTGTGAAGAAGTCTCCACAGGTACCCAGGGGTGTCTCTATTATGTAAAATTGAAAACTGAGAATTTAGTGTGCTTGGCTGCTATTGCAGGCTCAATGTGCAGCATCCCCTAACACCTTCCTAGAATGGGCTCAAGGTGCCAACCTAGTCCATTCAGACAACCACACAGGAGGACGAATTCCCTTGTGTGCTGCCACCTTCCTTGTCTCCTGTCCCCACGATGATCAGCACTACCACCAGAATTTCAGAATCCGTGAATGGCTATTTTGACCATCTCTTGGTGGACTAGGCCACCAGCCATGTTGTCACCCAATGCAATTATGACTCTAATAATTTTGCACTTATGGGCCATATCAAATTTCCTAAATAAAACATTAGAAATACAATTAAACCACCTTCCTACTTCTTCCCCCCACCCTATAATTTAATTCCTCTCTTTCTCACTCCAAAGGTAATAGCTGCCCTGAATTTGTTGGGTAGATTTGCCTGGCATTTGCAAATGTTTGATTAACCCAACATTATGTTTCCAAGATTTTTCCATTTTGAAACATAATGTCTTTCATTTTTATTTCTATAATATGTATCACTATATAAATATGCCACAATTTATTTATTGATTATCTTCTTGATGCTCTTTCGTGTTTCTCTATTTTTCTGTTATTAGAAAGTATTACACAATTAACTTTTTGTATAAGACTTCAGAACCATAAAGAAAAACATGCAAACAACGCCTCCCCCCTCCCCCCAAAAAAAGATGAAAAGGATGTGCACAGGCATTGCACCAAAGTGGAAACTTAAGTGGCCAATACACAGTTAGCTTGCTTAACTCACTAATAGTCACTAGCAAAATGATTCTATTCCATATCCATGTATGTCTTTGGGAGAAAGTAGGCAAGTTGACACTCTTTTGTACTGCTGGTGAGAGTGTAAATTGGTAAAACTACTTAAGAAAGCAATTTGTTAATATCTGGTGCAAACCCTACAACCTATTGGTCCTGTTTCAGGGAATGGCCCTTCACTCCACTTCCCCTTTGTAGCATTAAGACAAAAATCATTATGCATTCAGTTTTCCCAGTAAGCTGGGCACCTGGCATGCCCAGCTACAGCTGCAACCAAGACAACAAGCAGGGCAGCCTGAGAGGGTTAGTCTTAGGGGCAGCAATCACAGAGGAGTGATGGAAATCAGGTCATGTTTTCATCATTGCAGCAGCTGCAGCTGTTTCCTTTGCTTTGCCAGCCACACATGGAGAGCTGACAGCTGGGTGCACATTTCTGTACTTGCACCTAAAGGCTGCGTGGCTAATAATCCTGCACCCTCCAGGAACATTCCCCTCATCATTTTCCACAGCATGTGGGCATGGAGATGGGAAAAGTCCTCTGGAAGCAGCTGTCTACACTCAGAGATCCTTTGCCCAGGCAGGGAAGAAGTGAGCTTGATTCGTGGTCCTTACATGGTGGGGCTAGAGCCAGGAAGAGCTCTGTTCGTCACACAGTGAGAGAAACCAGCCTTAAAGACCAGTGCTCAAGAGAGAGTGACTGGGAAGCGTGTTGAAGCAGGTTGGTAAAGTAAGAGAGGCTCAAGAAGAGGAAGAAGGCTTGGAGCATCTGGAGGTGGGAGACACAGGGAAGATAACAGATTAAATAGCGGATTTCATGCATCAGTAACTGTAGAGAGGCTGGGATGAGATGGACACCTACCCAGTGTCAAAACATTGATCTGATCAAAGAAAATATTGGTCCAAAAGGTGCCTATGGGTACTAATGGGACAGTCAGTTTATAGTCTTTAAGGAATAATGTGAAGTAGTCAGGCCAGAACCAAAGATAACAATGCATTACTATTCTCTCTCATTCCCTCCCTCTGGAAAAACCTTTTATTTTTTGTTTCCATTTTTATCGATTTTGACTGAAAACATATCCATTTTGAAACCAGTCATCAGTTTCACAGACTATTTATCTGTACTTGTAAGAGGAAACATACTGTCACCTACCTTATTTATGGAGACAACATTCTTAGAAAGGAAAGTACAGTGTAATAGACACAATGAATCCATATAACACTATACCTACTGAAAACACATATTTTTTTTTCTGGCCAAATCACCCCTCTACTAATAATGAGGATGGAGTAATGTTCCTAAAGAGAGTAAGAAAGTAGGATATTTAAAGACAAAGTAAAATAATAAATTAATGAAAATAACAGGATAGCTTCCTTCTTGTTGTTGTTGTTGTTGTTTTTTTTTTTTTTTTTTTTGAGACAGAGTCTCACTCTATTGCCCAGGCTGGAGTGCAATCTCACAATCTCAGCTCACTGCAACCTCCACCTCCTGGGTTCAAGCAATCCTCCTGCCTCAACCTCCTGAGTAGCTGCAACTACAGGTCCATGCCACCACACCTGGCTAATTTTTGTACTTTTAGTAGAGATGGGGTTTCACCATCTTGGCCAGGCTAGTCTTGAGCTCCTGACCTCAGGTGATCCTCCCACCTCAACCTCCCAAAGTGCTGGGGTTACAGGCATGAGCCACCACACCTGGCCACTTCCATCATTTTTGTAACAGCTTCATTGAGTTACAATTCACAAGTCATAAAATTCACTCTTTCAAAGTGTCTTATTCTGTGGGTTTCAGTAATTCATAGGCGTGTTATTATCACTGCTATCTAGTCTTAAAGGATTTCATCTCCCAAAAAGAAACCCCATACCCATTAGCAATCACTCTTCATCTCCTCTCTGCTCTCTCTCCGGTCCTAGGCAACCTCTAATTTACTTCTCTATGGATATATCTATTCTGGACACTTCATGTAAATGGAATCCTACAAACTAGCTTCTTTCACTTACCATAATGTTTTCAAGGTTCATTCGTATCGTAGCAGGTATCAGTACTTCATTTTAAAAATAACTAAATAGGATTTCACTGTACGGATGTACCACATTTTATTTATCCATTCCCAGTTAATGGACATTAATTTCAGTCTTTTTGTTTTACTAAGGTGAATCCTGCCCAGGTGACTGTGACTTCCAGAGGTATCTTGTGGTATATGTAAATTCATTTCTCCTTGTATGTAATTAATGCAGGCTAACTGCCTTTGTTATAAGCAATCAAAAGAACTACTTTGACACTAGCATACCTCTCTTGAAATACATTTGTGATTGCTTTCTTTTGGCTATTTTGTTTCTTTGAAATGTGAGCTACAACTGTTTATCAGAGGAATAGTCCTGTACATAAGAAATGATCTCACTAAATTATACCGGTACACATGGATTTAGAAGTGAAAATGCAGCATAAAAATGTTGTTGCTGTTTGTGGTTGCCATATCCGAGACCAATCAATATTCATTGTTATTTTTAATCATGACCACATCTCTATTGTGATGTAATCCATTGTTTTCAAGGTCAGTCTCTAGACCTCCTGGATACCTATGGAAGCTGAGCTTCAAAAACACTTTGTTGGCTTTGCAAAATTACAGTTAGGATATAAGTTAGGTCAATGTATCTTTTTATTTGGGTTCATCAAATAAAGCTGACTTGTTCTGGGCCCAACAGCAAGTGCAGATGCCTGCTTGCTAGGAGTGGATACAGTTTCAGCCAAGCAGGAGACTTGCTTGCTCATTCATTTGCCCTGCTGGTGTCCTGTACACCTGTCACTTTCATACATCATGGGACCTACTGCTGTTACCGGACACTCGTCTCCTCTTCTCTGACTCCACGGTCATACCAGGGTTTTTGAAATGAACATTCCACAGAAATATGAGTGAGAAAATTCCTGCCAGAAATACATTCTGATACATTCCCATAAGACCCAAATTCATCTCTCCATTAGTCAAAAGCAACCTAGTTTTTCTAAATATGCTCCATTATTTCCAAATAGTTCCGGGGCATATTTCTAAATATGCTGTGTTTAAAAGGCCTCCCTTTATTCCAAGATTCCTCAGTATTTGAACCCATGTAGATTCCAGAATAAAGACATACTCCTTTGCAGCTCCAGCCCCTCATGACAGTAAAGATCTCTGAAGTAGCGTCAAGAGTTAGCTCCGAGGTGTCTCACATGATGAGGCTGCCGGCCACCCCAGATCTAGAGCTTTGGAGGATCAATAAAACAATCTGTATCTGAGTCCAAGACTCATTATTCCTGAGATTAATACCCTGGTAATGAACTCGTTCAATCTGGTCCAAATTTTGTGTTGATCTCTTTCATTTGGAATGCTGACAGTTGGCTAGAATCACGAGGTAATGATGGCATGGGATTGACTTTGTAAGCCCACTAAATAGAGAGCAATATGCTCAATTTTGTGGAAGCTGTAACTGTGAATTAGCAACAGTGCATTTTACCTTGCTATTAATAACATCTTCCCCATTAATGCCCCCAGATGAATGCAATACAGGTCTTTCTCTGCTTTGGGGATCCTCTACTTCTATCAATTTGGTATCTAATTAATTATGTAAGGGCAGGAAGGAAATAGAAGCAAGGGTAGGTGATATCTAGTTATTTCAAGCAGCAGTCCAGAATAGGATTAGTTGTAACCACTGCAGAAACTAAGTACCTTGCTTTCACGTCAATTTCTGCCACTTTTGCTACTTTAATATACATTATTTTGTTCTAGTAATATTTGCCTCTAGGTTATTTCAAATTAGGATGTATGAGTAGAACTAATTCCACAGACAGGGAAATTAAAAGAAATTTCATCCCTAAATGAGACGTCAGCTTGTGCATCTTTCCCCAAAATCACCGGGATTTTTGGACTAAACAATTCTAGAACTCATTAGTAAGAAATATGAAGGGGAAAGCGTGGAGGATGATTTCCTCTTTTTCCAGCATTCTCTAAAATCTCTTCAAAGAAAGGTCAGCCACAGGAACTCTGAAGAACATTCTTCCACCTGCATTTCTGAGCTCCTCCTGTCTAAGTGGCTAAATGAATGAGAGTGTATGAGTCTCTTGAGCCAGTGATGCCCACAGCTCTGCCAGCAATCGCTTGGCCAGAGACAGTAACTGAACATTATGCTGCATGGACTAACACCCCGCATGCTTCCCTGGTCCCATCCTCAACAAAGCTGAAAAGTCAACAGCATTCGTACAGAATCAGGCCAAGTTGACAGACAAAGGTGTTTTCATTCCCTATCTCAGATCCGTTAGGTGGAATTTCTGTTATATTTTAAAATAAGTCATTTTCACCAGGAGTTTATGTAGCACCTATTACTTGCCAAGAAAATGTGGAGGGAGGTGGGAAGCAAGGGGATTGTCCCAGTACGGTTCTCCACTTCAAGGATCTATTTCAAGATGTATTTTTCCCACACCACCCCCACCCCCACACACACCTCTACTGTATTGGCTGTTCAAAAGTGCAGGAGGAATCAGCACTTTTCCCCTATATTTCTGTGGCAGAGTTTACAGGGTGGCTTCATGCATACCATTTCATACCTGATACATACCCTTCTTTTCCCCCACAAGCCCCATTACAAACTAATTCTTAGTGTGATCTATAAAGCAAGCAGGAGACTTCAAACTTTACAACGCAATAAGAATTAAAATCTTGGATGATAAAAGTTATTACACATGAGTGAGTTTGTCTCTCCAAATCAATGAAATAAATTAGGTTCCCTGTGTTGTAGCATATGGCATCCTCAGAATTGCCTTCATATAATTATAACTCTGTTTATTAAAAAGAATTATGTAACAATATGGTTGATTTATTCTGATGTGATTGGCTTAGTAACTCAATTGGACTAAGCAATATACCCTAGATAAAATTAATTTAATTAGTGAATTTATTTCAGGGTGACTAGAACCCCTCATCACATTTTGATAAACTTCTGAAAAGGTGTGCAAGCAAACAAGCAGAGTTCAAGAACACGTGGACACCTGTGTGGCAAATTAAGAGAGAAAAGAGAAAAAACGGAGCACCATTTCAGAGCACCTCCAGCCAGGTTGAAAAATGATACTTTACTTCATGTTGTTAAATCTTTTTTTCAAAGGACAAACAGTTCTACGGCCCTCTCTTCCTAAGTTACCTGAGGCTCAGTTACTAAACTGTACACTAGCCTCACCGTTTTCTACTCCATCATCATAGTCAGGATCTCCTGTGGCCAGGCCATTGGTGGCCTTGGGGCCCTCGTGTTTCAGTGTGATCTTGATCCCAGCATGGGCCAGTCTGCGTGTGTCTTTTCTGGGGATATGGAACGCCATTGTGAAAACTGGTACCATTGTGCTCAAGAGCATTATAGAGAGCAGAGATAGAGGGATGAGGGCAAAATTACCACAGCTATTATGGAAACAATCCAAAGTCTATATATCCAAATTTCCAGGGTCAAGAACTGTATCCTCTCACCTGCTTTCTATCTGGTCTCCTTACTTCTGTTCTTTTTTTTTTTCTCTCTTCTCTTTCTAATGCATTCTGTACAATGCCACTATTTTGTTGCTTGCTTATGTTTATTTTTTGTTTCATGAAATAAACCATACAGACCTTACTTCATTCCAAAAAATGAACCTGAGATAGCTTCACTATTGCTGAGGTAAGCTTGCTCAGCCCCTTTGATCAGATGTTATTTCCTTGCTTGAGAGCAGATGCCTTCCTTCAACTAAACTGCAGAGGAAAGTCAAACATCCTCAACGTGGCCTCTAAGTCCCTCAGTAACCTGTCCCCACCATGTCCCACCAGCCTTGCCGCCTGTGATCCCTCTGTGGGTGCCCATGTGGCAGGCATGCAGGACCACTTGCCATTTCCTCCCTCCCCATTCCCTTCCTCCTGTTCTACGCCCTCCACACCTCAGCTCATTCCATATTCTATTTCCAAAATAACTCCTCGCTTCATTTCATTGCTGCTTCTCATATGAAACCTTTCCTAATCATCCCAACCAGTAACTATCTCTCCCTCTTCTGAATGTATGTGTGTACTTAAAATTTTGATTTTAAACCCTGTGGTTGTTTATATACGTCTAATGGTTTCACTGACACTGGGGCTGTGGCCCTCGTTCTCCTTTTCTTCCCGGAGCCTCTTAGCATATTAATCTAATGTGGAATTCAGTGATTATTTAGTTGAATGAAAGCACATTATTGTTATTATTATTGTGGCAGTGTTGAAAGGTGCTGTTATTGTTTTATTATTGATGCAATGCTTTATAATTTCTGCTTTCAGGCAGGAAAACATTTCCCATGGAAGCAATAATATGCACATTCATTCACCATCCTACATCCATGTTGGATTTTAACACATTGTATTTAGAAGTTTCCCCTCTCAGAACAAATAACTCTGTTTCCCAGGACTTCGTTAATTATTGGAGCCAACATTACTTTCAGGGCTTGTTAATTTCCATTGTGCAGTCTATTGAGTCTGTGTGAATTGCATGCAGACAAGGTCTTCTAGGCCTGTCCATCTCCAAAGAAGCTGATGAGAGACAAAGTTCCCAATCATCTGATTTTGTGCCCTTTGATGCTGCGGTACATGTGGCATGAGCGATAACATATTTTCTGCATGTGGCATTAACCAAGTGGAGCAAGGGGAGCAAATTCAGGCAGTCCCCTTGGTTCTGACTCTTTGTTTCAGTGTAGTTAGATCACAGTTGTACTGCATCTCATTGAACTTGGGTGCTTTGATTTCCTTTGTTGTAGGAACAAAACTGTTAAAGAGAGAATAGAACAGAGGTGCTTCTATAATGAGCGTTGAAGTGATTGAGGAAATCTATACTGAACAAAAGACCCATTTATCAGTGCCATGAAAATCCTTTGAATTATCGCAAAGATTTTTGCTTTAAATCTTTTATCCTAGTGGCTTGATGTAATAGGTATATCTCTAAAGGCTAGATAAAGATTTTTGCACACAATGAAGGGAGATGAAAATGTTTTCCAAAATAAAATTATAAATAGTGATTTCCATTTGGGGGATGAGTCCACCAAGTGTCACTCATTACACCAAGTGTTTTCTTTCTTCATCATTTTATTTAATTACCAGTACACCTCCATGAGCTATATATTACTCCCATTTTACAGATGAAGAAAATAAATTTTAGAAAGTAATAAAGTCAGATGGAGAACCCAAATCTTAATTTAAATTCTGCTTTCTTTCTTTTACACGGGACTGTTTCTACATATGAAAATGAAGGTATTCTGTTTAACAAAGCAATGAGTCAACTCCTCTGTGTTGATCACTGAGATATTTACTACCTAGTAAGACTGGCAATGTCTTCCAAAGGATGGCACACTATGTAATGATTCAAAGAAGCTCTCCACTTTTTAGTTGCCTGAAAATCACGTATTTTATAGATACTGATGAGGATATCGGCCATTTCAAGAGCTGGAGGGAGCATCCAAGTATAATCCAAAGATGCTGCTCTTGACTTGGGAGAGAATAACCCAGAGAGGCTGACACATTCCAGAAAAACACCAATTCTGAAATAAATATGAAAATGTGTGGGTACTGGAGACATGAGGAAGTGAAAAGCAAGGACACCTGATATGGTCTGGCTGTGTCCCCACCCAAGTCTCATCTTAAATTGTAACTCCCATAATTCCCTTGTGTTGTGGGAGGGACCCAAATGGAGATAATTGAATCACGGGTACAGTTTCTTTCATACTGTTCTCATGATAGTTAATAAGTCTCACAAGAGCTGATGGTTTATAAGGGGAAACCCCTTTCTCTCGGGTCTCACTCTCTTTTTGCCTGCTGCCATCCATGTAAGATGTGACTTACTCCTCCTTGCCTTTTGCCATGATTGTGAGGCCTCCTCAGCTATGTGGACCTGTGAGTCTATTAAAGTTTTTCTTTCCAGTCTTGAGTATGTCTTTATCAGCAGCATGAAAACAGACTAATACACTAAATTGGTACCAGGAGTAGGATGCCCCTAAAAAGATACCTGAAAATGTGGAAGCAACTTTGGAACTGGGTAACAGGCAGAGGTTGGAACAGTTTGGAGGGCTCAGAAGACAGGAAAATGTGGGAAAGTTTGGCACTTCCTAGAGACTTGTTGAATGACTGTGCCCAAAATACTGATAGCGATATGGACAATGGACAATAAAGTCCAGGTTGAGGTGGTCTCAGATGAAAATGAGGAACTTCTTGGGAACTGGAGCAAAGGTGACTCTTGTTATATTTCAGCAAAGAGGCTGGTGGCATTTTGCCCCTGCCCTAGAGATTTGTGGAACTTTGAACTTGAGAGATGATTTAGGATATCTGGCAGAAGAAATTTCTAAGCAGCAAAGCATTCAAGATGTGACTTGGGTGCTGTTAAAGGATTCAGTTTTAAAAGGGAAACAGAGCATAGAAGTTTGGAAAATTTGCAGCCTGACAAAGTGATAGAAAAGAAATCCCATTTTTGGAGCAGTGATTCAAGCTGGCTGCAGAAATTTGCATAAGTAACCTGGAGCCAAATGTTAATCTCCAGGACAATGGATAAAATGTCTCCAGGGAATGTCAGAGGTCTTCATGGCAGCCCCTCCCAACCACAGGCCCAGAATCTTGGAGGAAAAAATGGTTTCATGGTCTGGACCAGGGGACCTTGTGCTGTGTGCAGTCTAGGGACTTGGTGCCGTGCATTCCATCCACTCCAGCTGTGGCTGAAAGGGTCAAATGTAGAGCGTGGGCCATGGCTTCAGAGGGTGCAAGCCCCAAGACTGAGCAGCTTCCACATGGTGTTGAGCCTACAAGTGCCCAGAAGTCAAGAATTGAGATTTGGAAACCTCTGCCTATATTTCAGAGGATGTATGGAAACACCTGGATGCCCCAGGCAAAAGTTTGCTGCAAGGGTGGGGCCCTCATGGAGAACCCCTGCTAGGGATGTGCAGAAATGAAGTGTGCAGTTGGAGCCCCTACACAGAGTCCCAACTGGGGCACCACCTAGTGTAGCTGTGAGAAGAGGTCCACTCTCCTCCAGACCCCAGAATGACAGATCCACTGACAGCTTGCACCATGCACTTGGAAAAGCCACAGACACTCAATGCCAGACCTTGAAAGCAGCTGGGAGGGAGGCGGTACCCTGCAGAGTCACAGGGGCAGAACTGCCCAAGACAATGGGACTCACCTCTTGCATCAGTGTGATCTCAAAGTGAGGCAAGGAGTCAAAGGAGATCATTTTGGAGCCTGAAGATTTGACTGCCTTGCTGGGTTTTGGACTTGCATGGGGCTGGAGTCCCTTTGTTTTGGTCAATTTCTCCCATTTGCATTGGCTGTATCTACCCAAGTCTGTACCCCCCATTGTATCTGGGAAGTAACTAAGTTGCTTTTGATTTTACAGGTTCATAGGCAGAAGGGGCTTGCTTTGCTTTGTCTTGGATGAGACTTGAGACTGCTGAATTCTGAGTTAACGCTGAAATGAATTAAGACTTTGGGGGACTGTTGGGAAGACATGATTGGTTTTGAAATGTGAGGACATGAGATTTGGAGGGGCCAGGTGAAGAATGATATCATTTTGCTGTGTCCCCTCCCAAATCTCATCTTGAATTGTAGTTCCCATAATTCCCTTGTGTTGTGGGAGAGACCCAGGGGGAGACAGTTGAATCACGGGGGCAGTTTCTTCCATACCATTCTTGTGGTAGTGAATAAGTCTCATAGTTCTGATGGTTTTATAAGGGAAAACCTCTTTTGCTTGGCTCTCACTCCCTTTTTGCCTGCTGCCATCCATGTAAGATATGATTTGCTCCTCCTTGCCTTCCACCATGACTGTGAGGCCTCCCCAACCCATGTGAAACTGTGAGTCCATTAAACCTATTTTTCTTCTCAGTCTTAGGTATGTGATTATCAGCAGCATGAAAACAGACTAATACAACACCATCATAGAATCCCAACTATAAAACTCATACAAGACTCAGTCTCACAGTTCAGCTGTTTCATATTCACAGAATTATAGGAGGCTGATTACCTCAAAACTCATAAAAACCAACATTCCCAAGTTCAGGGGCATCCATTGTCATGGACTTGCCAGAACAGCACCATTTCTATCTATGCTTATTATCTAATATAACTGCCTTTCTGCCTGTCCTCAACTACTAACTTCACCTTCTTCCTGTCTTGTCACACTCCAGATTAAGACTTTAATTACTACTTATGGTTATTGGACCTTGACCAGTTTTCTGATTTGTATCTCCTCATTATACATCTTTATCAAGATGTTTCTGAGCCACTGTGAGCTCAGTTTACCCTATGCTGAATTCTCTCTCTCCTCTCCTCTTATCTATGCTCACCATATTGCATCTCTTTGCAAATGGTTCTATCAGCCATCTGAGCACAAAAGCACAAATCTTGGGAATCATTCTGGTTTCAAGCTTTCTTCGCCCCATTTACCATACCTCATCAGCCACCAAGTCTTGTTTGTTCTGCCTCTTCATAATCTCTCTTCACTACTGTGGTCTCCCTCTGGCTTATTGCTGTTACTTTTCTAGCTGGCATTCCCATCTTCAGGATTGCCCTCTCTATTTCACATTCCATCCTTCTATAAGGAGATATTCGTTTTTAAAATTCAGCTCAAGTATGCCCTTCTCCCTAAAACTTTCCCTGGCTTGTCCATTTCTTCCTTTTTACCACCTGTCACATTGAATAGTTACTGTGTTTACCTCATTGCCTTTCTCTCTAAATTATGAATGAGACAACAGAAAATCAGCCCTATTTATCTTTGGATCCCCAATGTTCAGCATATGACAGATAGTCAGACTCATTGAATTGAATATCTCCAATATAAATCCTGCTTCTCAGTGACTTCTGTGCATTCTAGACCTGCCCTTTACAACCACCTCGAATATCTCATTCTTCTTTTTTTGTGACAGAGTCTTCTTCTGTCACCCAGACTGGAATGCAGTGGTGAGATCTTAACTCACTACAACCTCCTCCTACCTGGTTCAAACAATTCTCCTGCCTCAGCCTCCTGAGTAGCTGAGATTACAGGCACCCACCATCGTGCCTGGTTAATTTTTGCATTTTTAGTAGAGACGGTCTTTCACCACGTTGGCCAGACAGGTCTTGAACTACTGACATCAGGTGATCCACCTGCCTCAGCCTCCCAAAGTGCTGGGATTACAGGTGTGAGCCACCGTGCTCAGCCTCATTCTTCTTTTGCTTGACATTTCTTCAAGTATTTACAATGCACATTCACATTTTTCCCTACGTCTTTTCTTTGCCTGGTATAGTTGCAAATCTTTCCACTATCCCTGACTTTGTTTTCAGAACACTTCCAGATGCTGGTCACCATCTTCAGGAAATAATGTATTGCTCAATGTCATCTTTAGAATCAAGTCTGAGTATCAGGATGCAATCTGAGCCCCATGGGTACAGTAGTCTCCTTTGATGGTCCCTTATAGTCTGTACTTACAATGCAGCCAAATGTTATGAGAGCTTTCTTAGATGTCATACACATTGTTATTAATAATTGTAGCTAGAGGACAATTCAACATACAGATATATTTTCATGTAAAATGACAATTTCTGAAGAATTTTTCTCTAAGTTTAAGTGCAAGTCTTCACACGTCTCTCCATTCATTTAAACTCTTTTCTTCTTGCCTTTCAAGATCCTTTTGGCTCTTTGTTATGTAACCTGAAATATTAACTATCTCTCCCAGTTTTGAGTCACTTGAAGACTTGGTTAATGGCTTTCCTCTATGTTTACATAGAAATAAAATATCCAGATCTTCATTCAGTCCCTGTTTAAATTCAGATGTTTCTTCTCAATACATGTAACTTTGTATCCATTCTTTCTGAGTTATTCTCAGTTAACAAAGTGGCCTTTTGTTCATCATGATTTATTTAAATACACTTATCACTAAACCATTCTTATTAGGGAATCTCAGAAACTTTTTATTCAATAGAAAGAACAGCTTCAAGGGAATTTCTCCTTCAGGTCATTTTGTTATAGACCATGTAGATATGGGATGGATGTACAAGAAAAACCATACAACACAAATTACTTCACTAAGTTCACTTTTCTCAAGTGTTCAGAAAAAAAAAACTATATAAGGCATTTGATGAATATGTGCATGTCAAACAGAACAAGAGATGATTTAAGAGGAAGAAGTCACAACAGCTACATGAAAATGAGGGCAATATACTCAATTGCTTAGAAGTTTATTTTACAGAATACCAAATATTTGTGATTTGCCTGTTATTTTTTTATTTTAATCTAGAAGTTTTGACTTTAAGTCAAACGTACCATAACGTGCTTAATCAGCGCTGGTGAATAGACCTCTAAAAGTGGAATGGAAAGAATAAGGAATGGAACCAGGAAGAGCCACAGTGTTAAGAATTACTAAGAACCAGTTATTAGGACTTCAGAGTCATAGGTCAAAGCCACAGATTAGAATCAGAATATTGGCAGGAGAAACATTTAGAAGACCCTAGACAAAGAGGGAGAAGAAGAGAAAAAAGCCTTAGGGTGTCTCATAAAGCCAAGGTAACAAGTCAGGAAAAGAGCAGGTCCAGCACAGCAGAGCTTTGAGGCACAGGAATGAAGCCTCGGCCAACATACCTGAGAGAGCTTGAAATCTCACCTTACTTGGAAGGAAGTGCACAGCCCGAGGCTGACATTGACAGATTTCAGAGGATATCCTCTCCTGAAAAGAATCCCCTCCTTCGCAATCTCACACTTCAGTATTTCTGCTTGTCTTCCTTACCTAACCATGCTGGTGCCTTTTAAAAGGCCCAGATGCATCTTGTACTCTCTTCCAGTGCTGGATGTGTGACCAGTCACCAGGAGAGCTTTCCAATCTTCTCTTCTCTATGACTTTCCATAGGCCAGTTTTCTCCACAGGATTCAGAAAACATCTTTGATTGCCCAAGATGATTACATCCTTAATCACAGAGCCCTCGTTTTGACACATTATGTATGAGATCAGCAAACTTGCAAAGCAATGTTGTCCATAGTTTCCCATTTTCAACTTGACATACTGCAGATTTAAATCAAGCTATTTTGGAGCAGTACGTCAGTTCCTTAACCTGCATTGCCACGTTAGTCACTGTTTCGTTATTTCTGTTTCCTCTTAATCCACTTATCCATACACACCTGCCCACCCATAGAAGCCTATGCAGAGATAATTTTCAGATTTTGGCAGACGTGCATGCATATGGATCAAAGGTTGAGACAATGTATATCTTGTGAATAATGACAGAACCTGCTAGAAACCACTACAAAACTGTTAGGCCCCAAAACGTATTATTTCAAAAGAAGGTGACTCTCAGGGATTGTGAGGAAGCTGGACTGGATTAGGGCCATTCTTCTGTCTCCTGCTTGTGCTGGTCCAATGGCCCTACTTGCTATATAAATGAATGCTGATCTTGGGTCCTGGGTCTCCAGTCCTGCCTTTGGGCCCTCCAGTCCTGTCTGCAGGTTGACCTTCCCAGTCTCTAGAAGATCTATCAAGTTTGCTAAAAGTGATCATCTTGAGTGTTCACGGATTAAAGCTCAGTGTGATATTTCCTGGTGAACTTGGAAACTCTGCCCTATCTACCAAGGGATTAGCATTTTTAGCCCAATCATTACATTAATCACGACTCTTACCTTAAATTGTCAAAGCCCAGAGAGACGATGATAAACAGAGGATTATTTGTGAGTTTCCACTGTGTTCTTCTCTAGAGGATCTATTTATACATTTGGATTTCCTGGATCATCACTGCATTGTCAGCTACTAGATTAGAGGTGGCAAGAGCAGGTACACAATAAAAGTGTACTGCTTAAATTTGACTGAGCTTTTCCTAAATACTATCAGTTTGCTTTCAGTGATTTTTTTCTAACAAGAACACAGCAATACTGAACTCATAGTCATTTATTTATTCAACAGATATTCCACAGCCTCTTATTATGAGTACATAGAGCACATCCTATGCAGGGTGAACAAAGGAAAAGTGGCTCCTGTTCTAAAAAAGCAAACAGCACAATGGAGGCAGCAGAAACCGAATAAATAAAAAGCAATAAATAATTATAAATATTTAGGGAAGCTCTGAGGCAGAGGAACAGGGACCTGTAAGACAGTGAAAGGGGACACTTTACATTGGCAGTCAGAGGAGGTCTGTCCACGGAGGTAATGTTTAAGGCAAAATGTGAAGAATGACAATAAAGGGCATGGGAAGAGGATACCAGGCAGAGCAAAGAGCCTCTGTGAAGAGCCAAGATGGTGTTATAGTCAGTTATTGCTGCATTACAAACCACTCCAGACCCAGTGGCGTAAAACAGCAACCAATTTGTTGTGCTCATGAGTTTTGTGGTCAGGAATTGGGACAGAATGCAAGAGAAACGGCTTTTCTCTGTTTCACATTGTACAGAGCATCCAATGAGAAGACAGACTTTTAACATCTGCATAACTTGGAAGGCAAGGGACTGAAATCATCTAGAGTTATCAGAACTTTGCTCATGTCTGGCTCTTGTGCTAGCATGATTTGAAGGCTAGGCTCAACTGGGGCCATCGACCTGAGCATCTATACAAATGGTCTCTGCCCTGGGCTGCCTCATAGCATGGTGCCTCAGGGTGGTTATATTTCTTACCAAGCAGCTCAGGGCTTCAAGAGTAAACAAGATATTATGCTTGACCATTTATAACCTTGCCACAGAAGTGCTATGGGCTGAATTGTGCCCCCAAAATTCATATTTTGAAGTCCTAACCTCCAGGACCTCAAAATGTGACCATATTTGGAGATAGAACCTTTAAAAAGGCAATTTAGGGTCAGGTACAAAGGCTCACACCTATAATCCCAATTACTTGGGAGGCTGTGACTGGAGGATCACTTGAGGCCAGGAGTTGAAGGCTGCAGTAAGCTATGATTGCACCACTGCATTCCAGCCTAGGTGACAGAGGAAAACTTTGTCTCTCTTTAGAAAAGAAAAAGGCTGGGAAGGGGGAACCTAGGTTAAAAAGTCATGTGTCATATGACTAGTCTAGTATGACTAGTGTTCTTGTAAGAGGAAGCAATTATGACACAGACAATACAGACCAAGGGATGACCATACTGAGGACCATCTCAAAAAGATGGCCATCTGCAAGCCAAGGAGAGAGGCCTCAGAAGAAACCAAACCTACTGACACGTTGATCTTGGACTTTTAACTTCTAGGACAGCGAGACAATAACTGTCCATTGTTTAAGCCTCCCAGTCTGTGGTATTTGTTACAGCAGCCCGAGCAGACAAATACATCCACGTAACATCACTTCAGAAGCACACTATTGACCAAAGAAGTCATAAATCCACATAGATTGAAACAGGGGAATCGCAAGCCCTTCAAGAGAAGAGTGTCAAAAGATACAGCGCCATGTTTGAAAGCTGCAGTATGTTGGAAGGAGCTTGGCAGCTTGAGAAACTAAAAGGCCAACGTAGCTCAGACATGGTGTGCTTCCATGGAAAGTGTGCCGCTGTGGAAAGAAGTAATGTTAAGAGGGCAGGCAGAGATTCATGATTTGAGAACATTTTGGCCATAGCAAAACATTCAGATTGTGTTCTAAATGCAGCAGGAAGATTTTAGAAGGCTAAATAGGGAAGCAACATTTTTATTTCTATTTTTCAAAGGCACTGTGTTAGTCCATTCTCACACTGCTATAAGGACATACCCAAGACTGGGTAATTTATAAAGGAAAGAGGTTTAATTGCCTCACAGTTTCATAGGACTGGGGAGGCCTCAGGAAACTTACAATCAAGGTGGAAGGGGAAGCAAACACATCCTTCTTCACAAGGTAGCATGAGAGAGAAGAATGAGAGCCCAGTAAAGGGGGAAGCCCCTTATAAAACCATCAGATCTCATGAGGAGTTTCTTACTATTATGAGAATAGCATGAGGGAAACCACCCTCATGATTCAATTACCTCCTACTGGGTCCTTCCTACGACATGTGGGGATTATGGGAACTACAATTCAAGATGAGATTTGGGTGGGGACACAACCAAACCGTATCAGGCACTAACACTGTTGAGGAGAAGGAGACAGGGGGAAGCTGAGTGGACGCTTAGGGGGCTAACTGAGCAATTTGGGTGAACAAAGTTTTTGGCCTGGTTAAAGGTAGTGGCAGTGAAAATAAAGTCATTGGTGTGCACCAAACAGGGCTTGAAGGTGAAATTGACAAGGCTTGATGAAGAATTAAAGGTGAGTATGGAGGGAACTGAAGGTATGAAGGATCACTACTGGGCTTCTGGCTTGAGAAACTCATGGTGTTATTTACTGGGGTGAGAAAAACTCAAGAAAATACAGATTGGGACAGGAAGAGTAATGTAGATCAAAAGATGTTTTTTTGGACAGGTAAGAACTTTTGAATTTTCCTCAAATGGAGTTTACCAAATCTCCCCTCAAAAACTAAACCAGAGATAGAAAAGGCCCTTTTATTAGTACTGACATTTTCCCATTAGGACAAGGGAAGTAGAAATAAATTATCTGGAAGCATCAAAGACAAAAGAAACTTACCTCCAAGCCTTCTAAGCCCTCGACTTTCTCCCCTCATTTAAAGGTATAGACTTAGTATGTAAGCATGTACTGAAAACTGTGCTTCTAATGAAAAAACGAAAAGACAGACTTGTTTGACTAACTATCTCATTTTATAAAAGAAGAAATGTCACTTCTTTTAAGCAACAAGTAAATCCAATTTGTCCAAGAAAATACCTGGGGAAAAAGTAGAACTCTTTTTACTTCTAGAAAAGAATAGAGCTATAAGCAGAATTCAGTATCAACCTCACTTTTTAAGAAAAGGAAATACATTTGATTTTTAAGACAATAGGAATAATTTACTCTCTAATGAAATAATTGGCAAAACTTCAGGAGAATTCTGAATGGCTTGGGAGAATGAAACCATACACTGTAATCTATGACTTTCTCCAGAAAAACTTGTCTAATAATTGGGCTAATATATATGAAAAGAAATAGAAGCAAAGTCCTAATCTATTTGACCCTAGAAAATTGATTTGATTCCTAAGAGACCTTATTAAAGTTTAAGGCTGCAGTGTACCAGGAAGTAGTGTAAGCCCTTATCAAAACTTTGACTGTGTTTGCATGATTCCCAACATTTAGACTAGACAATGAAAACAGAAGTCATGAAAATACTTTGTAAGGGCACACCTGGATGTTTAACTGATGTATGCCATTTTTATCTATAATTTTTGCTTTATTTATTATGCATAGCTTGCTATCTACATAACGTCAAACATTTTTATCAGAGAATGAATGTATCTACATTGATGTTCTGGCAGTATTTTCATACAGGAATTTTAAAAACTACAGGGCACATTTATAAGCATTATTTATGCCTTAAGGAAGAATGTGTTTCAGGTAAAAAGTCTTCTGTTTGACTGCCAGTAGAGTAAGCACTCTCTTATTATGAAAATAATAGCTAACATTTATCAAGATCTTTCTATATGACAAGTCCTATGCCAAATCATTTAAATACCATTATTCTTAATCCAAATAATCCTTATCAGATACATGTTATTGTTATACATGGAAGATGGAAAACTCAGTTTTAGAGATTATATTAGTCTTTTAGGGCTGCCATAAGAAAAGCCACATACTAAGTGGCTTAAACAAACAAAAACATATTTTCTCACAGTTCTGGATGCTGAAAGTCCAAAATCAGAGTCCTAGTAGGGTTGATTTCTGGTGAAGCCTCTTTCTTTGACTTACAAGTGGCCATCTTCTCCCTGTGTCTTCATATGATCCTCTGCATGCTCAAAGAGAGAGAGAGAGAAGAGAGACAGAGACAGAGAGAGAGAGAGAGAGAAAGCACTCTGGTGTCTTCGTTTCGTAAGACCTCATTTAACCTCTTAATTATTTCCTTAAGGGCTGTGTCTTCAAACACAGTAACATTGAGGACAAGGGCTTCAATACAGGAATTTGGAGGGAACACAGTGTAGTCCATAGCAGAGATATGAAACTTACCCAAGGTCACATACCTAGGAAACATGGGAGCCAGGATTGGAACCCTGGCAGCCTGACACTAGGACATCAAGCCTCCAACTACTTTATATTTTCATTCACGGAGTAATGCCTGCCTTTGTCTTCTGAAAGATTGGCAAGGTACACACACACACACACATGAAAATAAGAGTTAACAAAGTGGGCACACATTTATTTTGGTCAAATAATATGAAAACATGTCTCATTAAGCTGGATTTTATTAAAATTAAAAATGCTTTGTAAAACACAGTGTCAAGAAAAGGAGAAGACAAGCCACAGACTGGGAGAAAATGTTTGCAAAACACACCCCCCACCCCGCCCAATAGAGGACTATTATCCAGAACCAGAATACACAAAGAATTTATAAAATTCAACAATAGGAAAACAAACAACCAGATTTTAATGTGAGCCAAAGGCCTTAACAGATGCCTCACCAAAGAAGATATGCAGATGGTAAATAAGTATATGAAAAGATGCTCCACACCATATGTCACTAGGAAATTGCAAATTAAAAAACAAAAAACAGTGAGATACCACTACATACCTATTAGAATGGCCATAATCCAAAATGCTGACACAAAATCCTGGCAAGAATGTTGAACAATAGGAATTTTCATTCGTTGCTAGGGGGATGCAAAATGGTATAGCCACTCTGAAGACAATCTGGCAACCATGCTCCCTGATATTTATCCAGATGAGTTGAAAACGTATGTTTATTGCGGCACTATTCACAATAGCAAAGACTTGGAATCAACCCAAATGTCCATCACTGACAGACTGGATTAAGAAAATGTGGCACATATACACCATGGAATACTATGCAGCCATAAAAAAGGATGAGTTTGCATCCTTTGTAGGGACATGGATGCAGCTGGAAACCATCATTCTTAGCAAACTATCACAAGAAGAGAAAACCAAACACCGCATGTTCTCACTCATAGGTGGGAACTGAACAATGAGCTCACTTGGACTCGGGAAGGGGAACATCACACACTGGGGCCTATCATGGGGAGGGGGGAGGGGGGAGGGATTGCACTGGGGAGTTATACCTGATATAAATGATGAATTGATGGGTGCTGACGAGTTGATGGGTGCAGCACACCAACATGGCACAAGTATACATATGTAACAAACCTGCACGTTATGCACATGTACCCTAGAACTTAAAGTATAATAAAAAATAAAAAGAAAAAAAAAAGAAAAAGAAAACTTATGTGCACACAAAAACCTCAGCATGGATTCAGCTTTGTCCATAATTGCCCAAACTCAGAAGCAATCAAGATGTCCTTCGGTGGGTGAGTGGGTAAATAAACTGTGGTACATCCAGACAATGGAATATTATTCAGCACTTAAAAAAAAATGAACCATCAAGTTATGAAAAGACATGGAAGAAACTTAAATGCATATTACTAAGTGAAAGAGCCAATCTGAAAAGGCTACATTCTACTATATGATTCCAACTATACAGCATCTAGAAAATGCATATGAAAAGATCATTGGCTGCCTGGGGTGAGCAGGGAGGGAGGGATGAATAGACAGAGGACAGTGGATTTATAAGGCAGTGAAACTCTTCTGTATGATACTATAATGGTGGATACCTGTTACTATACGTTTGTCCAAACCCATAGAATATACAATACCAGAAGTAAACCCTAATGTTCACTCTAATAAATGCTGTGAACTTCAGGTGATAATGATGTGTCAATGTAGGGTCATCTAATGTAACAAATGTACCACTGTGGTGCAGGAAGCTGACGATGGAGGAGGCTATGCATGTGTGGGAGAAACCTCTGTGCTTGCTGCTCAATTTTCCTGTAAACTCAAAACTGCTCTATAAAATAAAGCCTATTTGAAACAAAACAAAACAAAAAAAACACACATCTCATTGACTCAACTGATAAAATTTCGCCTTTGGTGCTATGTTGGAGTGTGTATGTGAGTGTGTGTGTGTTTACATTTTTTACTTTTTTCCAAAAATATGCAAATTAAGCAATTTAGTTCACTATAGATTGAATATTTTTAATCTCTAGAAATCCTAAGGAAAGTATAGTAACACAATTTCTGCATCTTGGTTAACAACCTAAGAGGAAATAAATCAACATTATATTAATTAAACTCTAAGTTGGCAGGCTGACCCGGTGGCTCATGCCTGTAATCCCAGCACTTTGGGAGCCTGAGGCAGGCAGACCACTTCAGGTCAGGAGTTCGAAACCAGCCTGGCCAATGTGGTGAAACCCCATCTCTACTAAAAATACCAAAAAATTAGCTGGGCATGGTGGCAGGTGCCTGTAATCCCAGCTACTCAGAAGGCTGAGGCAGGCGAACTGCTTGAACCTGGGAGGTGGAGGTTGCAGTGAGCTGAGACTGTGCCACTGCACTCCAGCCTGGGCAATAAAGCAGGATTCCATCTCAAAACAAAAACAAAACAAAACAAAAAACCTCTAAGTTGGCCACGCTTTGAGAGGAGCTATGAATGCTGAAGAGAAAAAGTCAGTATGCAAAAACCTAGAATATCCAGATATAGTCAAGGAATTGCAGCACAGAGACAAATTCTTACATCCTGAAACAAGAATATAAATGGAGATCATGTGAATGACATTACTGGAACAATGATAATACTTACCTGTACATTTGAAAATTCTTTACACACAGTAAATGGATTTTTTATGCACGGGAAAATAAGCACAGGGAGACTGTCAGAGAAAGCCACTGATCATTGAAGCTGGAAAACACAATTCCTTGTCAGAAGATGATTTTGAAATACAAAGAACAATTATAGTTTGGTGGGATGAATATAGGATAAACTTAAGAATAAAAATCGGCTCATCTACAATGCCAAATATTATGAAACATAAGTCTACAGCATCTTTTTGTCCCAACCTTGAATTAAAACTGTGAAGAAAGTGGTTTCGTTCATGAAACAAAACGTCATGATTTTAGTTTCTGTTAATGAATTACTTGCCTTTAAGCCAAAAATTATTTATCGAATCTGACACTCATGTGAGAAATCCCAACTTTATGGATTCACCTCCCTTCTCAATCCTTCCCCAAGAAGCTCACATCTATTACAGATTGGGATAGATCTGAGTAAAATGCACTGGAAGGGAAGATCTGGGTTCAGAGGGTAGATAAATATATGAGTTTGTCTTATCTATTTTGGAATGCAAGCTCAGTGTCCATTTAACATAAAACATCAGCTGAAAAAGTTAAACATCAACCACTTTGTAAATATTTGTAATGAATTACTTCAATAGCTGCACATTTTAAAACTCATAGAGGATTAAAGTAGTATAGTAGGATAAAGTATTCAAATAACTAACTGTTCTCCTAACTCTTCTATGAAGTAAACAATCTTTATTTATATTTGAGACTACATTTAAAAGCAAATATAGATTTGTTCTAATCGTACTATGTTTTGGTTCATCTTTCTCACTGTTCCCATGTGTTAATGTAGAAAATACTCAGTTGTCTGTAATTGTGGAGCACCAGAATAAGTGAGAGCTCAGTGATAATCACAGCACACAGCAAATGCCACCACTGGCATAGCCTCTTCCACTCACAGACTGATTTTCAACTGTGCGTAATGCTATTTATTGTGTATGAGTGCCTAGTTTCAAGGAGAGCATAGAGCATAAAGCATGTTGCAGAATAAGCACTCTGTTACTGTCTGTTTAATTAACTAATTGATTAATAACATTTATCTTCTTGAGCTACTAACAGACTAATTTGGAAGAGACACATACACACAATTATGAGGAGTAGAGTTTCACTGTTTCACCACGTCTCCTTTGCACTGAAGTAGTCACATATTATGAGCTACTCAGTGTCATCAATACCCTGTGAGGCTATACTTTTCTTAAAGAAAGAAATAATAAATAGTTCCAGAGAAAAAATGGTTAGGATGAAAAGGACAGGCATACAGCAGTGAACAATGACCTGCTGAGCTCTGCCCCACAAGGGGATTAGGCTATTTGCAACGTTTGTAAGCACACAAGCATGCACACACACACATACAATCACCCCATTCGACAGCAGTGGTTTGGTGATCAGACCTGAGTTCATTACTTCCCATAGTCTCATCACATCCTACAGCCTCTGAAGACATGATACTGATTGGCAGAAAACAGAGTCATGCTAAATGGATGCAACATTCCCTAAAGTTGATAGAATGTTCTGCTACAACTGTTCTGTATAAAAGTATTGAGAAACCATGACATGCCTTTGCAGGGACATGGATGGAGCTGGAACTAGCAAGGAACAGAAAGCCAAATACCACATGCTTTCACTTGTAAGTGGGAACTAAATGATGAGCACACATGGACACGTAGAGGGGAACAACACCCACTGAGGCCTTTCAGAGAGTGGAGGGTGGGAGGAGGAACAGAATCAGGAAAAATAACTAATGGATACTAGGCTTAATACCTGGGTGATGAAATAATCTGTGCAATAAATCCCCATGACACAAGTGTATCTATGTAACAAACCTGCATATGTACTCTGAACTTAAAATAAAAGTTAAAAACAAGAAAACAGAACTTATGAGCTGAATGGTTTAGGAGCAATGGTGAAATAATCTGGGGGAAGTCAGTGTAAAATACCAGTCAGCAATGGAGAATGTGCTAGGAGGAAGGCTAGGGGAGGCCAAAAAGCCTGGGATCCCTGGCAGCTCAGCTGCACCCTGCTGTCATGAAGTAACAGCTGCGAGGTGTGGGCAAGTGGCCGAGCTTCTCTCCAGTACCACCTCTGAGAAGCGGAAATAATGATACTCCACCTACAATGGTACTGTAACAATTCCATTGAGTACCAGGGTCCTGACAGGAGGCGGGGCCCAATGCATGTCAGTTTCCCTTTATGAAGTAAAGTCAGGGGGCCTGTGAGATGCCCACCCTAGAAAAGACAAGGGGCAGCGTTCCGCATGGAGATAGAGCTTGGGAAAGCAGGGCATTAGGAAGAACCAAGGCTGCTCCCCTTACGGTTGGCTTAACATAAAAACTTCACTCGGAGAAGAGCGGCCTCATGGTGTAATCATTGAGAACTAGATTTCAGGGAGAGGTTTGAGCCAAATGGGCTGATTTTTTCCCCTCAAATGCCAAGTATTCTGCTAAATACACCCAACCATGAATTTCATTCATTTTCCAGTATGTATAATCTTCAATGAATTTTTCTAAAATTTCTCCTTCCTGGAACTAAATCCTCTGCCACTGCTGTTTGCTTTTCAAGGCTTCATTAAAGTTCCTTGGATGAGGGCTTTGAGCTTTGAGAAATGTACCCGGTTTGTTTGTCTGCTCGCTTGCTTGCTTCTCTGTTTGTGTTGCTTAGCTTTGCTTTAATGTGAAACCCTACAATAAATCTCCTCAGTCTTGTTGTGGGAAAGAAAATATCTTGTCTCAAGCAGTTTTTGCCTTTGCTTGCCTTGGTGATAGATATAAAATAACGTGGTACTTAACCTTTTTGTTTTTGTTCACCCAGAAAACAAGTAGACAAGGACACAGGAGGCAATAGGCAATGGCTGAAAAATCACCCAGTGCCACTGTTGACCAGATTCTGCATAGGCTGCGCACTTGCAGAGGCCTGAGCTACAGAGGCCAAATAACCTCAAAGAAAGGTGGAAAGAGCTGACGTTTTTGAGTAATTGTAGGCAGTTTATTTACTTTGTTTTATTCTCACAAGACCAGCCAAAATCTCTTGAGCAAAGATCACACCTTGGCAATCCATCAGCACATGCTATCAGCACCACCTTCTAAACGTTGTCTAGAATATAACCACCACACGGCACTTCCACCTACTAGCCTAGACTGGGCCATCTTCATTGTTCAGCTGGAATCATTGCAGGAACTCCATAACTATTGGAGGATCTCTCCTCCCACTGCCCCCCACAGTATGCACTCAACACTGCAGTCTGCACTCAACACTGCAGTCCTAGGAATCCTCAAGTTAGTTACAGGGTGCCTCTGTTCTGCCCAGGACAGCTTCCTGTTCCTCTGGTCAGTTAGAGGAGATCCTGGTCTGGATGCTTGCCCCGTGCTTACTGGGTGAGTCTTCATGCTGTCCTGACCAGGCTCCACTCCAATCACACATATTTCCTTGATTTTTCCTTCCCCCAAGCCCAGCTTTCTTCTGCCTTAGGGCATTTGCATTTGCTGTTTTCTAGGCATTGAATTCTTTTTCCAAAATGTGTTCAAAGCTTATTTTCTCACTTTCTGCAAGTGTGTGTATAAATACCCTCTCAGGGATGCCTTTCTTGACCACCTTAAATAAAAAGCAGTTCTCAGTTACTCTGCATCCTCTTGCTCACTTTGCTCTTTACCACCAGTAGCGTTCTTTAATATGTGTTTGTTTATTGTTGTCCTGTTTATTTCTACTAGTGAATTTCATGAGAGAGACACTAACAGATGAAACAGACTTTCTGAGAGAAATTAATTTACCTACCTATAGCATAAGTAGAGCAACTAGCATTCAACCCTCAGTCTGACTGTCTGTAACCTGTGCTCTTTCTACTGAATCAAGCAACTGACTTTGAAGCAAAAATAGCCACGTTCCATCCGTTGCTATTGTAGATCTGCAAATTCAATAAAGATAGAATACTCAAAGCACACTGCACTTTCATATCTACCTGCTGCATCTAAACCCTGCAAACTTACAGGCATTATCCAACTTGCTAACAAGGTTACTCAGCCTGGGGAAGTTTAAAGCTTTATCAGTTTTAGGTTTGCCAAGAGAGAGAAGAAAGGTAAGAAAGCGAGGCTGAGCCTAGCAAGGGCAATTCTTTAACTCCCATAGTTTGTGTCTCCTCTGTAGCTATTAAACATATTCTTTTTCTAAATTAATTATTTCCCTACATACATCATATCTCTTCCATTGTGACTTAAAAAATAAAATAAAATGATCCTCCTGCCTACAGTTTTATCACACAGCCCTACCTCCAAATTCCTCCACTACACCCTCCATACTATTGTCAGGAGGGTCTTTATAAAACATGAATCTTATTATTTTGCTCCATTAAAAAAAAAAAACTTCTATAATATAAAATCATGATTTCATGACGTAGCATACAGACTCTTTCTAATTGAATTCCTATGTTCCTCTCAGCCTTCTGGCTGGCTCAGCTTTCCCCACCTCTGGCAACTTTTTTTTTTTTTTCCCAGACAGAGTCTCGATCTGTCTTCAGGCTGGAGTGCGGTGGTGCAATCTCGGTTCACTGAAACCTCCACCTCCTGGGTTCAAGTGATTCCTCTGCCTCAGCTTCCTAAGTAGCTAGGATTACAGGCGCACGCCACCACATCTGGATAATTTTTGCATTTTTAATAGAGATGGGGTTTCACCATTTTGGTCAGGATGGTCTCAAACTCCTGACCTCATGATCGACCCACCTCAGCCTCCCAAAGTGCTAGGATTATAGGCCTGAGCCACCACACTCAGCTCCTCTGGCAACTTTTAATTTCACAATACAGAAGTATTTAATAATGCCCTGCATGCATCCTTCAGTTTCACATTTACACTCTTTCTTCTACTTTAGGCACTCTTAAATACTACCTTCTCTGCCCTATTTCCATCTGTTTTGCATTTTGGTCTATCATTAATATCTAGCATCTCTTGAGAGCCTCCAATGTGTCAGACTTTGTCCAAGGGGCTTTGTATCTGGTTTAATGTTCACAGCAGCTCTACTCAGAAGCATTTGTCTATGTTTTACAGATAAATGGATTGAAGCTCAGAGACCGCAAAATCCTATAACTAGAAAATGGGAGAACAGGGATCTGAACCACATTTTCTTGCCACAGTGCCAGTGCGTGTGGAGCCAGCCCCCTGTGCTGCAGCCGCTCCTCTGCACCCAGGATTATAGCTCCTCCAAACAGCTGCACGCTCCTCATTGTCAGAGCCTTTTCTCTCTCTTTGTAGCTGCAGTGCCTCAGTGACCTGGTCATCCATTTTGCAGTTACATAAATAGATTTAATTTATGACTGTCAATTACGTCTTCACGCCAACAGTCCTGGGGCAGTCAGCCCTCACTCTTGACTGCTTGGCCTTGCCTCTCACCATCCCTTTAGAGCTGCCAAAGAAATGCCTCCTGCTCTTCACCGAAGTTTGTTTGTTCAGTTTATAATGACCCTGGTTAGTGAACACTGCTGTCTATAAAGACTCATGTTTCATCATGGCCTTCCTATGAGAAAGTTTACAAGCATACTTGTTTCCTATTACGGAGGATTGTATGTAGGAAGACAAGATTCTCTCCCAGTCATTGCTTTTGTTCTTCATACAATCAGTACAAGACCTGCTTTGCACTGGCTTTCCAGTGGTGGTGATTGACCTCTGCTGATCATAGCCTCTGTTTCATTTATTTATTTATTTATTTTTAACTGTAAAAC
This sequence comes from Piliocolobus tephrosceles, assembly GCF_002776525.5. Taxonomy (NCBI): domain Eukaryota; kingdom Metazoa; phylum Chordata; class Mammalia; order Primates; family Cercopithecidae; genus Piliocolobus; species Piliocolobus tephrosceles. The sequence continues at coordinate 24,221,419 of NC_045444.1, read as the reverse complement.
TGCATGTTTCATCGAATCTCAGAACATTTCAATAGATTTATTTTTTATGCTGGATTGAAGGATTCGAGACTTCATACGGAAAAATAAATGCAAGAATTCCCAAGAATGTATGAGGGAAAAAGAATAATGAGTTGGTACATGTAGTACCATATATTGAAGTTTGCTTTAAAGTGAATGTAATAATTTTTTTATAGAAAGCTATTTGCACAAGAAAAAGCATATAGAGCAGTGGAAAAGAACCAAACCAAGAAACACATATAAGTACATGTAGGATGTTGCAATATGAAAATGAGAGAGTTTCCATTCCATGGGAAATAGTTTAATAAATAATACTCTCATTATTTGGCTATGATAAAAATAAAGACTAATTTTAATAATATATTTAAACATTCAAAGTTTTGTGGTTTTGGAGGGGATGGGGTCTTGCCATGTTACCCAGACTCCAGACTGATCTCGAACTCCTGGGCTCAAGTGATCTTCCCACCTCGGCCTCCCAAAGTGCTGGGATTACGGGCATGAGCCATAGCCTCCAGCCCATTTAACGTTTTAAATGAAGAAAGTAACATTATATATTCATATACTTGCTTTTTTTACTTTTTAAGAAAATTACCTGTGTAATTAAAAAGTATGAAAGTTATTTAAAAGTAATATTTACATATTATGTATTATATTTACTTATTACAAACAGTAAAACAATTCAAAAGTTTAAAAAGTAAATTCCAAAAGACTGCTTTCTTCCCCATACCCTCAATCTATAGTTTCTCCTTTCTGATATTTTTAAATGCATTTACTTATATACATGCACACAGACATATAAAGAATTTTTTTACCTTAATAGGTAAGAAAATCCCTTAATAGGGATGATACTCTATTTTGCAAATTCTTTTTTTTTACATTAAGTATATATAATTGTGGATAATCTTCCACAAATACATATATAGACATATCTCATTTTTCCAAAGACCACACAGCATTCCATTATATAGCTCTACTTGGAGTTATTTAAGTAATCTTTTATTAATAAAAGGGCTTGTTAATCAAAAATGAAAAGTTAAGCTGTCTTTCTTACTGTATCTCCAATTCTCTCCCCAGGAATAAACATAAAAAAGTGTTTTTGTGTTGTAGTTTTTCTAGGGTTATCATTACAATTTAAATTACATGTTCCTCTTCCTCCCCTACCCCCCAACTTTAGAGAGTAGCTATTGACTTCTAGATTTAGAAACTCTACTCTCCAGTGAGACTGTGTCTCCTGTCTCCTCTGCTTCCCTTTATCTGCTGTTCTGGGACTATGATTATGTATTCCATGTGTAGTCTATAGGTTAATTCGAAGCTTTTGAACCAATTTTAAAAGGCATTAATGGGATTATGCTCTTATAAATATTTACTACAGAACCAAGTTATGCTATTGGATTTACAGAGAATTAAATATATCGTTAAGACACTTATCTTTAGCCATTCATAGGATAATGCCCCAAGCATCAAGGTCCAGTGACTTCTCTTTTCATTTCCTTAGTTTTCTGCCTTTTCAAGTCATATTCACCTGCTACCTTTCTGACTCATATACTCTTTTTTAAATATATTTCTTTTTCATTTGTTCTGCTGGAGAGCCTTTTTGAGTAATGTTTTTGGAGAGCATGTGAGGGCAACGAGCTTTCTGAAACTTGTATGATTGACAATGTTACATAAAATAGTAGTTTCAGTGTGGAATTCTAAACTCATAGTCATTATCCCAGAGACAGTTTTGTTTGTTTGTTCGTTTGTTTGTTTGATTGTTTGTTGACAGTCTTTGCTTCTTTGAGTTTTAGTGTCCACTGTTGCTGAAGGGAAATCTGTTGCTTAATTCTCCTTCCTTTATAGGTCATCTCATTTTTTTCTCTCATTAGAAATTTTTTAAATTGTCTTTTCATTAATTTCAACAGAATGTAAAGTTTAAGTATGTGTCTTTTCCCCATCTAACTCACTTAGCCTTGGTGAGGACTTCAATACGAATGATCTAATTTTTCTTAAACCTAGGATAGTTTCATTTCTTTTTTTATTATTATTATTCTCTCCTCCATCCTCTTTCCTATCTGTTTTCATCTCTTGGAACTTTTTTTAGCCAATTATTTAACTTCCTGAACCCATTCTCTATGTTTTTACTTTCTCTTTTATTTCTTACGGCATTTTTGGGTTTGGTTGTTGGAAATTTCTTTGCTTGAGCTTCTAGATAAATAACTTGATTTCAACTCTATTATAGTGTTTGAGAGGTCTAATGATTTTGATTTCAGCAATCATATTTTAATTTCCAAAAATCTCTTTCTTGACTTGTTTTGCAGGTACAATTGTCTTCCTAATCTTTCTAAGGATAATATTTAGAATGTTTAGAGTTATTTTTGATCCGTTTGATTCCTCACATTTCTGTTGATAATATTTAGAATTTTCAGGGTTATTTGGGATCCATTTGATTTCTCAAATTTCTCTTGATCTTTTGTTCATATTTCTGAAGCATACAGGTTGCTGCTGTGGTCTGGATGTTTCTGTCTCCTTAAAATTCATACGTTGAAATTCTAACTCCCAAGGTGATGGCATTAGGAGGAAGAGTCTTCAAAAGTTGATTAGAACCATCAAAAAAGGGTTTAATGACCTTTTCCAAGAGAGGCCCTTTTCCCTTTCCACCATGTGAGGACGGAGCAAGAAGGCACCATTTGTGAACAAGAAAACAGGCACTTACTAGATACCAAATCGGCTGGCACTTTGATCATGGATTTCCCAGCTTCGAGAACTGTGAGATGTTTCTGTTGTTTATAAGTTACCCAGTTTATGGTATTTTGTTATAGCCAAAACGAACTAAGACAGTTGCCTTGAGATGCCATATTGTCAATACTGTTAAACATTCTCCAGGTGATGTGGGATAAAGCCCTAGGAATATTGCTATGGGGTCATAGGGTAGGTTTATGATTATATACATTCTTCTTCACCTTCTCTTTGGTCGTTTAATAACATATCCTGTGTATTTTTCCTTATCGGTACATAAAAAGCTCCTTCCTTGTTTTTTACTGTTTCATAGCACTCTGTTGTGTGATGGGTCATTGTTATTTCACTATTTCTCTGTTGATTTGAAACATGTGAGTTCCAAATATCACACCAAGGAATGTTTTTTTTAATTCTGTAGTGAATAATCTTATCCATCTGTCATTTCAAACATGTGCAGTTATACCTGCAAGATAAATTCTTGAGAGAGGAATTGCTGGCTCAAAAGTTAAGTGTGTTATCAATTTTGGTAAATACCAACCAATTGCCCTTCAATTTTAAACATGAGAAAGCAGCCCCAGAAAGACAAGGTGATTTGATCGTAGTTTCTTAACAAGTTTATTCCAGGGTGGGAACTAGAACCGTCCCCTCAAAACCTTAAAACCAGTATTTTTTCTACTGGATCATGCCGCTTTTCACTGTACTTTATGAGCAGAAACAATAGCTATGTCAGTCAATTTGGTGGAACCGATCATAAGGGACTATTCAGGATAACATGGATAGGTATCTAAAAAAGGACTGAATACCTGTTGTCTTAGTCATCTCAGGCTGCTGTAACAACAATACCACAACGTGGGCAACTTAAACAACAGATGTTTATTGCTCACAGTTCTGGAGATTGGAAAGTTCGAGATCAAAGTGCCAGCAGATTCAGTGTCTGATGAGAGTATTCTTCCTGCTTTGCAGATGGCTGTGTTCTCAATGAATCCTCACATTGCAGAGAGAGGGAGCTCTAGTATTTCTCTTTTTTTATAAGAGCACTGGTTTCACCCTTGGAATTCCACCTTCACGCCCTCATCTAAACTTAGTTTCCTCCCTGAGGCCCCATCTCCTACTACCATCCATTTTAGGGGGATGTGAACATGCAGACCATAACATCATGGTTACAAGAAATAATAAAAAGATATATCCATCTAAAGATAATGCAACATAATGTTGCTATTTTAAAAAGTGGAATTAGGTATGCCATAGGAAATTTTGGAGAGAGAAATCAGAATAAGAAAAACTAAAACCAGAAACATTAGAGATAATAGCAGTTTTTCTCAACTTTCAAAGAAGCTTCCAAAGTACAAAGTCAACAAGGACAAAGACAAAAGTAGATTATCAGTCAAATGCCAAGATATGTAAGAATTACTTTAGAATGGCTGGTCCAGCTATTTCCCTAGCCCTCACCCCACACCAGGACACAGAGGCTACCGCATAGGTAGCATGGAGAGCTCCTGCCCTTGGTATAAAATTCAAGACCTGTTCTCTGTTGAAGAGGTGGCTGATGAGACTGGGAAGGAATTCTAGTAAACATCCTGGACCTGGGAGGGAACAGAAATGGAGATTTAGGGACTCTCAACCTCTAGAGGGAAAATATAAAGGAAACAGCTTTGTCTAGAAGTAGAAACAGGAAAACCCTCTACCACCAGAATAAGGATCTCCTTCTTGGCTACTGTAAGGTTTCCCAGCCTCCTGTCTGCTTCTCGTCAGTGTGTCCTCCTGGGAAACCTATCTTTCCACATGCCCGACCAGTGACACAGAGGTGCTCTCCCCTCCAATTCAGAGGAGAAAGCACTTGGTAAACAAACTCTGGTTTATCTACCCTGGTAAGCAGGGTTATGTTCACTGTGTTATAATTCACCCTGCTATTGCAATGCTTGTTATATTCAATATATTTATTTAAAAATCTGATGTATGGACATACATTATGATGAATTAAATCTAGAGGAAGGGCTCAAAAAATTCCTCCCAAATAATTGTAAGTTGCAGCCATGGTTGTGACACTCTCCTCTAAATAACTGAACTAAATAGTTTTATGTGTCCAGTATAAAATAGTCTCTGCTTTTTAAATATTGAGTTCATAGTGAAAAATCAAACTCTAAACTCACTTAATAGATAACAAATGTTTTACCAAGAGAGCTATTAGCTTATAGTCAATTAGAGTAAATATACAGGGATTCAAGTAAAAAACAAAGTGACTGTAGTGAATCTACAATGAAATAGAATTTTTTTCAGTATGCTCGGTCGGATGAGAATACCTAGAGTTGATAGAACACCAATGCGTCCATCACTCATGATTAACCCATATTTTGCTTTAAATTTCACTTCTAAGTTTTACTTTTCCACTTTCCCATTGATGTTCAGGAATTTTATGATAATGTGTCTACTCATGAAATTCTCTTAGTCATTCTTGCTGAGTTATCATCTGTACATTAATGTCATTCATCAGTTCTGGAAAATACATGTATACATATTATGCCATTATATGTTATATTATTTGACATGAATTCAAGTTGTTTAGGTACATAGTCTAATTTGTTTCAGGCACCAGACTTTTGTTCTTGTGTTCTTTTGCATGAATCCATTGAAACAAATTAGATAATTTGGTATAAGGACATGGTGGAGCAAAGTAATTCAATGAAATTAACACCATTATCCCAGAAGGTGGACATGGATCTTCAGTACCTCATTTCTTGTTTTTTTTTTTTTATCCGACCAGTAACAGAAATGTGTGTTATTTCCAATTTGTAGGGAAGCGAACACAGCCTGCTTCCTGCCTCTGTGTTAGATAGAGGAGTCCAGCGGTCACTCATTGAATATAACCTTCAAAAAGACTTTAAGGTTCTTCCTAAGGTGTGGAAATTGGAAGTCTTCTAATTAATGAGAAAAGTTACCCCATTTCTAGTAATTCAAAGATATTCAGGATATGAAATTTAGCTTAAAAAGATATATCTACTGTTAAGTGGGATATAGGACAGGAGCCTAATAAATTTTTGTGGAATTAATGAAAATATGAATATTTTTTAAATAGGGAGCCAATAATACAAAAATATACCTACTTGTAGGGATCTTATGCTGAGATATTATTTGCTCTTTTGCTAAGCATGCCATGCCCTCTGCCCCTGTGTACACACATACCTACAGCAAGAGAGAAGCAGAGATAGAAAATAAATTTAATTTATTCTATTATGAATTTTGAGACCTGAAATAACCAATAATAACTCTACAAATGGGTGATTTATTGTATTAGAACATATATTTAAACTGCTACACTTTTATGACAGTAAGAAAAAAGAAAGAAGCTCTTCTTGCTGATTTTTTTTCTGGTGTGTTTTGCTTTATTAGTAGTAGTGAAAAAAAATTTTTTTAGCTTTTGGTTTGTTTGTTTGTTTACATAACTTGTGAGCAGTGTACTGAATAGGAATGTGCCAATAGGAACTAATATTTATCTAGCAAGGAGGTAAAAATGAGTATCTGAAGGATTGTTCAGTAATTTACTCTGAAAATAGAAAGGTTTGATAAGAAACGCATTGGATTCCCCTGATAAGTACATTGTGACTTGGTGCGAAACAAAAGGCTGGAGAAGCTCCCCTATGTCACTGCTGTCTTGTCTCAGTTCTGTTGCCTGGTCCCATGGCCTCATCACAGAACACACATCATGATGCAGTCTCATGAGAACCTGAGCAAATAGAGATTTTGCACACCAATTTGCAATTAAAACACACACACACACGCACACAAAGTTTTTCTACAGTTGACTTTAAGTGCTGTTAAAAAGCCAGCTTTAGAAAGGGTTTTGCATATATCGTGTTATCCTTTCCTATATTCACTTTATTTGCTTCACAGAAATCAGGAGATGAATCCTGAGCACACTGGATAACCCAACACCACGCAGCAAAGCTCTGAGCCAAGTTCACTGGTCTTTTATCTTGTCTCCCTTCCTTTGGAAGCTTCTAAAGATGGCTGGGGGAACAAATAATCTGTCACTCACAATGCACAAAGGTCCCTCTTCAGACCATTTGGGTCAACAACAAACCCTCCCAGAAAATTCAGCATGCTGTCCTGTGACTGCTGAGGCTCAGTGCTTGAATCAAAGGAGGTCAGACCCAAATCCAAAGGGCAGCTGGCAAGAGTCCAGTCACAGATCCATGTCAGAAGAGCCACCGGGAGAGGGGAAGCAGATCCTGAATGGCCTCTCAATCCAGGCTTCTCCCACAAGGAGGCCCATTGGGACTTAGCAAGGACTGTTTCTCTGTAGTCAGTTACTGAAGGCCCAGAAGCTTTGGATAAATAAGTTTGTTTCTTCATTCAGAAGATTTTCTTGAATAACCAACACTTAAAATTGTGTGAAGACCATCACCAGTGTTAGATATAGCTGAGAGAAGGAAGAATTGGAAGGAATTTATCACAAGTATTTACTAATACAGCCCCGTTTTCTCCTTTTCTCAACGATATTGGCTGAACACCTGCTGTGTGCTAGGCCATGTGTGGCATAGACCATCGTATAAGGTCTTGGTCTAGTCTTCATGGAGTTTTCCATTCACATGTGAAGATAAGAGCTGAACCCAAGTGTTTATAGTGCAGTGGAGTTTGTGGTCAGAGGCACAGTAGCCAGTGCTTGGGGGAACAGTATAGTAACTCTCAAGAATATAGGAAGGGGGTGAGGGGAAGCATTGCCTTTTGGGAGTTAAATCTAGCAGGTATACTTAGACATACTTACAGTGGTTGAATTTGGTCAGGGGATAAAGCAAAGATACTGTGCTGCCACAGAATTTGGGGAAAGCACAACTGCACTTGAGGGCTCCTTAGTATCCCAAGGTAGGGGGCAATGTTGTGATGATTGTATTGTTGGCCATTCTGCATAAAACTGAGTCAACATGTGGTCAACCCAGAGAGGAGAGAACTCTGAAGTCCAGAAACACGAAATGATCTTTGGCCTAAGATTATGAGTAGTTCAGCCTCTCTGACAGAGAAATTCCTGTTTTGACTCATCAAGCCAGCAGTTTGTTTTGATTCCACACTCACTAAAAATTCTGATTCTAAATTGGCTTCTAGTTTAGGCCTATCCATTGGGGAGAGATTCTTTTACTCATGTGATGCACAGACTTCCATCCATGAAGGTTCTAGCTGTCGCTGTAAATTAATTAATTTAGTGGCATTCTGCGATGTGTGTGCACACACACAACAGTTCCGTGAGTTGATGTGATTTGCATCTATTCCTGAAAGGCAATTCTGCCCAGGATATGCTGCTCAAAGTTATTTGCCTCATCCTACTAAGCTGAGAATCAAATACTGGACTTGATGAATGTCCCAGGGTGCCCTGCTATCAGACCATTTGACAGTCAGTCATCTGCCCTCTTCTAGTGACACTCCAAGCTAACTGGTTGCTCTTTAGATCAAACTAAACATAAGCCAAATGGTACAAACTGTACCAGACCAGCAGAGGATGTTCATTTTACTTCTAGCTAGAGTGATCATGGAAACACTATCCTTGAACAAAATGTAGAAGTTCATTATGCAAAGAACAGTGTAAATGGGAACCACAATGGCCATGTCATGAGCCAGATACAAAGGGATGTGACCAGCCTGGGCAGTCAGGAGCTGGAGGGGAGATGTCCGTTAGGAGATATCATGGAAAAGGTGGACTGGGCTTTTGTGAGAGGTCTGAACTGCTAGAATCATCCTTCTGAATCATTGAGTAGAAACTGAAGAACAATTGATAGGTTTGAGTAAAAGAATCTGCACTGTATATGATATTGCAACCAAAGATGGATTCAATTCAAGTACAATTTAGAGGCAGATACAGGTTTGCAAGCTGTTGTCATGAGATAGCCAAGGCATCAAGTAGGATGGAGGCAAATGAATGAATGAAAGGAAGGTATAAGAGTGACAGGGGCTGGGCGCGGTGGCTCACGCCTGTAATCCCAGCACTTTGAAAGGCTGAGGTGGGTGGATTGCTTGAGGTCGGGAGTTCAAGACCAGCCTGACTAACATGGTGAAACCCTTTCTCTACTAAAAATACAAAACTTAGCTGGGCGTGGTGGTGGGCACCTGTAATCCCAGCTACTCCAGAGGCTGAAGCAGGAGAATCGCTTGAACCTGGGAGGTGGAGATTGCAGTGAGCTGAAATCATGCCATTGCACTCCAGCCTACATGACAGAGCGAGACTCCATCACAAAAAAAGAAAAGAAAGAAAAGTGATAAAAAGAGGAAGGAAATTTCATTAAATTTCCATTAATTAGTGAGCTTTCCTTCTCTGGGTAAGATTTTTAAATAGAATTGTGCAGTGATAACATTTTGCAATATGAGAGTCAAAAGGAACATCCCACCTCATTTTAAGTGGGGATCCGGCTCCAGGAAGATGGCAGCAAGATAACTGAACCAAGGAGCAGGGAGGACATTAGCAAAAGGTGCTGAGTGACCCAAGGAAGGTCAGGCAGAGACTGAGGAAGTCGGGGAAGCCAGCTTGGGTGAAGTGTTTGGCCTAGGAGATTTAGATGAGTTAGGGAGTCAGAGGTGTGTTGGACTGCTTCAGCAGGGTGGAAAACAGAGGGCAAGTGAATCAAGGTTATGTTAGGAGAGTAATGAGGCCCAGGGCATAGAAACAGAAGCCTTGTTTCCTCAGAACAGTGAGGAAAATTAATGGAGAACTGTGGGCCTGAGAATGATAAATTATAATAGCTTATAGTAAAATTTATCTCATAGAGTCTCGGGTAGAGGAAGGATACCAGCTAATCAATAGGCCAGGTATCTTCAAGATAGCCCTCATTTGAACTAACTACTCTGGTTTTAAGAGAAGATACAAACTGGAACCCTTGTGTGGTGTTGGTGGGAATGTAAAATAGTGGAGTTGCTGAAAAAAAGTTTGGCAGTTTCTCTAAAAGCTAAACATAGAATTACCATCGAACTCAACAATTCCTCTCCTGATATATACCCCAAAGAACTGAAAACAGGGACTCAAGCAAATACTTTTATACCAGTCATCATTGCAGTATTATTCACTATTGCCAAAGGTGGGAAAAAGCCAAGTATTCGTCAAGAGATGATGGATAAACAAAACGTGGTACATACATACAATTAAATGTTATTTAGTCATAAAAAGGAATAGAGTTCTGATATATTTACAGCACAGACAAATCTGAAAGCATTATACTAAGTGATACAAGCCAGACACAAAAGGACAAATATAGTATGATTCCACTAATATGAAATATCAATAATAAGTAAATTCATAGAGACAGAAAGTAAGTCACCAGGGACTGGGAGGAATGGGAGTTATTGCTTAATGGTTAACAGAGTTCCTTTTTGAAGTGATGGAAAAGTTTGAGAAGTAGACAGTTGTGATGGTTGCACAATATTGTGAATGCAACTAATGCCACTGAATTGTACACATAAAAGGGGTTAACATTTGGAAGCAACCAAGATATCCTTCAGTAGGTGAATGGACAAATAAATTGTGGTAAATCCAGGCAATGGAATGTTAATTCAGCAGGTGAAAGAAATGATCAAACCATGAAAAGACCTGGAGAAACTTTCAATGTACAATACTAAGTGCAATATTAAGATACTGATCTGAAAAGGCTACTTACTGATTCCAATTAGATGATATTCTGGGCAAGGTAAAACTAGGGAGACAGTAAAAGAATCAGGGGTTGGGGAGAGGATGGGATGAATAGGCAAAGCGCAGAGGATTTTTACGGCAGTGAAACTATTCTGTATGCTACTATAATGGTGGATACATGTCATTACACATTTGTCAAAACCCATAGGGTTCAGCAAGTGTGAACCCTAATATAAACGTGGACATTAGGTGGTAGTTATGTGTCAATGCAGGATTGATTGTAACAAATAAACCACACTGGTGGGGGAATGGTGGTAATGGGGCAGCTGTGGGTGGGGAGGGGAACAGAGGTATATGGGAAATCTCTGTACTTGGCTGCTTAATTTTGCTGTGAATTCAAAACTGCTCTAAAAAATAAAGTCTGTTAACGATGGTTAAGATGACAAATTTTATTATCTTTATTTCACCAAAATAAAATCAAATTATAAAAAGAGAAACTGTGAAGGTTGCTGTAGGATTTAGTATGGCAGAGAAAGTGCAGTGTGAGCCTCTCCTGGGCAGCTGCCCCCGTGTCCCTGAGAGGATGGAAGGGGCTGCTGTGCCATCACGAGTGGAGCCAGCACCCCAGCATCCCCCAGCAACTCTCAGAGTCAGCCCTGTGGGACCTAAATAGCTTCCTCGTTGATTGGAATTACCTCCACTGCCAGTCCCTGCTGCTAGAATACATGTGTGAACCAGGGGAGTATTTGAAGTGCTGGTTTCTGAAGCTTTTTGTTTGGTAGAATGCCAAAGAACACAGCTTTTGCTGTCATAATTGGTCTAAATTTAAATGCTCACTTGTTTTTGTTTCGGATTGGTTTGTGTGTGCATGGACACAGCTTAAGTTTGTGGGTATAGAGTATATTTTGTCAACATGGAGAGAGTGAATCAGAGCTTTTGTTGTCTAAATCAGCCCTTGTTTTCAGTCCCGATGTCCCTATGCTTTGATAAATGTCCTCCAGCCTGTGAGTCAAGGAGAGGTTGGACTACAACTACTTAATTGGAGGTTTTCCAGTTCACAGTAGTTAACTTTTCTGCAACTTGTCTCCTTAATTTAGAACAGCATTCAAAGAATAATAAGCACTATACCTCACATTAGCTTGGCCTATTTCTAGACTGCTATATAGAGTATTCAGAACTAAAAGACATTTGTTGTCTCTCAAGAGTCTTCAGCATGGTTGTAGAGGAAAAAGATAACTCTGGAAATGTATTAGCAATGTTCATTCAAATTGCTAAATGAGCTGGTTTAATAGTTTTCAGTGAATGCAGCATTAATTTGCATGTTAAATCACATTACATCTTCTTCCATTAATGAAAGTATTTTTAGATTTAGGCAATCAATACAATCTTTTGCAATATTCAAATCCTGATATACAAAATAGTGCCAGCTCAATTGTATGTTCAGATACTTTCTAAAACATCTTAATTCATCGATGCCCATTCTTCTCTCAAGTTCAAGTTCATGTCCGGGGAGATGGTTGTGAAGTGGGTAGCATGTGTGATGGCTGAGGAAAGTAGCAGCTTGTCTTGTTGATTTTGTTGTTTTCCAGATAGGCTTTCCTGTTGTCCCATGCCAGAAAAACAATGAAATTCTGTGATTTAAACACATTTATTAAATGCCCTGTGTAGTAGGGTAAGTGCAGTTATGGACAAGACAAGCACAGTGCCACACATGAGGCTTTTTAAGAGGAGACAGCCCTGGTATCTTGGGACAGTCAGATTCGTGACTGCCTTCACAAATTATTTCAGTAAGAGAGAAATGGAGGTAGTATCTGTAGTAATCAGCTTGACTGTCCGGGGAGTCTTCTGACAAAGTCAGATTTTAAAAGGGCAAACACAAGTCTTACTTATTAAATTAGCTAATGACATGAGGCTTAGAGAGAGAGGGACCTGTTGGCTGACAGGATTCAAAAGGATCTCAGCAGGCTAGAATGATGGGCCAAATCCACAGAGAAGAAAGTCACAAGGGATAATTTTAAGACCTGGCACTTGGATACAAAAAGAACACCACCACCAGAGGATAAAGGATATATGGTTAGCAAGTATGGAAAAGTTTTAGTTGAAAATAAACTAAAGTTGTGAGTCATCAATATGGCAAAAGCTTTCCAAATGTGCATAAGCTTCCCAGAATGCTTATGCAACCCTAGACTGTATTAATAGACTGTGGTATTTAGTAAGAGGAAAGTGATAGCATAAAGCATTTGGAGGCAGTACACACAGATGTCAAGCAAATGCTCTTCGGGGTCAGACAATCCAGTTTTAGATCCCAGCTCCAACTCATAGTGTAGTAGAAGCTTTTCTCCCCCCAGATCAGGCCACAAATGATTCATAAAAATATCCAACATACATGAAACTTTTAAACTTAAATGCTAAAAGTTCATTCTTTCACAAATTATTTGATGTAGGATCAAACCCTTTCCTTTGAGGGTGTATCAAGTACACATTGGTATGGCCATATCTGGGATTTTGGGCTGGCCTTTGTTCTCATTTGTTTGATGTCTATTGTGATTAGTTATAACAATATGTGGAATATCGTCCTTCGGAATATGAATCCCCTGACTGAAGTTTGTCATTTAAATAAAACTCACCCATGTTGAATCATCTAAGAAGATTCCTAGCTGTTGCTGCTGCTTCTTTTTTTTTTTTTTTTTTTTTTGTCATGGGGCAAGTACTTAAAGACATCTTTCAATCAATCTAAATCTTTCCAGAATTTTTACATTTTTCTTTTTATCTTTTAATAGTTTTCTTGCTCTCACTTATTGAACTGCAATTTTTTTTTCGGGTTTTTATTTTTTATTATTATTATTTTTTATTATACTTTAAGTTCTAGGGTACATATGCATAACATGCAGGTTTGTTACATATGTATATCTGTGCCATGTTAGTGTGCTGCACCTATCAACTCGTCAGCACCCATCAATTCATCATTTATATCAGGTATAACTCCCCAATGCAATCCCTCCCCCCTCCCCCCTCCCCATGATAGGCCCCAGTGTGTGATGTTCCCCTTCCCGAGTCCAAGTGAACTCATTGTTCAGTTCCCACCTATGAGTGAGAACATGCGGTGTTTGGTTTTCTCTTCTTGTGATAGTTTGCTAAGAATGATGGTTTCCAGCTGCATCCATGTCCCTACAAAGGACGCAAACTCATCCTTTTTTATGGCTGCATAGTATTCCATGGTGTATATGTGCCACATTTTCTTAATCCAGTCTGTCCCAGGTGGACATTTGGGTTGATTCCAAGTCTTTGCTATTGTGAATAGTGCCGCAATAAACATACGTGTGCATGTGTCTTTGTAGTAGCATAATTTATAATCCTTTGGGTATATACCCAGTAGTGGGATGGCTGGGTCATATGGTACATCTAGTTCTAGATCCTGGAGGAATTGCCATACTGTTTTCCATAATGGTTGAACTAGTTTACAATCCCACCAACAGTGTAAAAGTGTTCCTATTTCTCCACATCCTCTCCAACACCTGTTGTTTCCTGATTTTTTAATGATTGCCATTCTAACTGGTGTGAGATGGTATCTCATTGTGGTTTTGATTTGCATTTCTCTGATGGCGAGTGATGATGAGCATTTTTTCATGTGTCTGTTGGCTGTATGAATGTCTTCTTTTGAGAAATGTCTGTTCATATCCTTTGCCCACTTTTTGATGGGGTTGTTTGTTTTTTTCTTGTATATTTGTTTGAGTTCTTTGTAGATTCTGGAAATTAGCCCTTTGTCAGATGAGTAGATTGCAAAAATTTTCTCCCATTCTGTAGGTTGCCTGTTCACTCTGATGGTAGTTTCTTTTGCTGTGAACTGCAATTTTTTAAAAGACCCATACGCAACAAGTTTCTCTAAGCATTCACCTTAACTTTTTTTCTTTATTTTAGTTTATTTTAGAGGCAGGCTCTCACTATGTCACCTAGGCTGGAATGCAATGGTGCAATCATAGCTCACTATAACCTCAACCACCTGGGCTCAAGTGATCCTCCAGCCTCAGCCTCCTGAGTATCTGGGACTTCAGGTGCATGCTACCACACCTGGCTACTTAAAAAAAAAAAAAAAAAAAAAAAAGAAGTCTTGCTATGTTGCCCAGCTGGTCTCAAACTCCTGACTTCAAGCAGTCTTCCCGCTTTGGCCTCCAAAAGTGCTGGGATTACAGGCGTGAACGACCACACCTGACCTTAATTTTCATATAAAGGACAACTTTTTTCTCATTCATATTCATCAGCCTATCTAATACTTTATTCAGTTACATAATTAAAATGACAAATATAACTGGCATAAACAGGATGGGGACAAACAGCTGTCTCACATAAAATTCAAAAGAATTGGATAGATCCTAGAGGAAAGCCCACCAGCTGTGTGCATTCAGAATACTTGGGCATCAGCAAGATCCAATGGAGAACGTTGGTTAATCTGGCCAATTGGTTAACATCCTTAAACAACTTCTTAACTTTTCTAGAGCATGTCATTTCATATAGACTACAGTAGCTCTGCTACTTTCTTGCTTATACTGCCAACTTAATTCCTTAAGCATCAGTTCCCTCAGCTGTAAAATAAGGATAGTAGAGTAATACCTGCCTCTCAGGGTTGTTGTGAGGTCTAAATGAGATAGCAGAGTCTATGGCACAGAGAAAATTCTTAGTAAATACTTTTTTTTTTTTTATTAACAGACAGTATATTCTGTAATGGTCAGACCACAGACATAGATTGTTTTCCCTTAAAACACTCTGATACATAAAACTGTAAACACATACAGAGCAGAAATCCTAGTTTTCCACTTTGCATCTTTCTCACATTGTAAGGATTTCATAAATGTTTCTGGAATTCATTGATTGTATTGTGTTTTTATGGGGAATATGAAGGAATAGGATCACAATCAGATTGAAGTCACCAGGATGGTTATGAGAATTGAAGAACAGTTTTTGATTAAAAAGTGGAGGCATTTGGTCTGAAGAGGGGCTTACTCAGTGATACAAACATCCTCAGCTATATCAATGTTGATTTTTATGGAAGAATTACTGAGCTTGTTCTGCAAGACTCTAGAAAGAGAGAGAAAGAACTAAGACCCCTGAATAAAGTTCTAGGCAGACAGATTTTAGCTCAGTAGAAGCAAGAATTTTAATAGAGAATTTAAAGATGAGATAGGTTCCCTGGGGAGATAGCTCCCTGTCACACCACGTTCAAAGACAGATAGGATGACCAACTTGGCAGTGACAGTGTAGAATAAATTCAGGGAATTCAATTAGATAATGGGAACTTTCCTCAAATTGTAATGGCAGCACCAAAATCCATTGTTGAGCAAAATCTACTAAGAGAGATTAGACAGAAAATAATCTGGGTCTTTAGACTGCCAAAATAAGCATAGTAGTACTACATGTTATTGTTTCATCTTTACTATAAAAAGCTTTCTTTTTTAAAAGAATGAGTATTTATTGTCTCAAAATGTCTCAGACATGACTTAAAATATATGTATATTTAATATGAGAATTCCATATCTCAAATCAAGAAGGAAAAAAGGATCTTTTTAATGTTTATTGTTAATAATATTATTGGCCAGGCATGGTGGCTCATGCCTGTAATCTCAACACTTTGAGAGGCCGTGATGGGAAGTCTGCTTGAGGCCAGGAGTTGGAGACCAGCCTGAGCAACATATCGAGACTCCATCTCTACAATTTTTTTAAAAAGACTGAGTGTGGTGGCTCCCACCTGTTATCCCAACACTTTGGGAGGCTGAGGCACGCACATCACCTGAGGTCAGGAGTTCGAGACCAGCCTGACCAACATGGTGAAACCCTGTCTCTACTAAAAAAAATCAAAAATTAGCTGGGCATAGTGGTGGACACCTGTAATCTCACCCACTTGGGAAGCTGAGGCAGGAGAATCGTTTGAACCCAGGAGGCAGAGGTTACAGTGAGCCAAGATTTTGCCATTGCACTCCAGCCTGGGTGATAAGAATGAAAATCCATCTCAAAAAAAAATAATAATAATTAGCTGGGCATGGTGGTGCATACCTGTTGTCCCAGCTACCTAAGAGGCTAAGGCGAGAGGATCACTTGAGCCAAGGAGTTCAGGCCGCAGCGAGACATGATTGTGCCACTGCACTGCAGCCTTGGTGAGAGGAAGACCATCTCTAAAAGCAACAAAAAAGAAACCCCTAAAATATCACTACAGTAGAGTCTTCTAAAGGAGCTAAATACCTTGAAGATGTGCAAGCTCCCAGTTCCCCTTCTTCTGATTTAATTGGTCTGAGATGGCATAAGCTTTCTAGGACTGTGCTTCTCAAACTGCCTGTATAAATAACCAGCTGTTGTTTAGGTGCCAAACTGATGTTTTCATAACATGCACAATCATACGATTAAATAGTGTTCTAATATCAACTTGCTCTAAAAGTTTCCAAACACAGAAGTATCTTTGATAGATTGTAGATTGTACTTCTTTAAGGGGCAATGATTCTAACACAAAGCTGGAGTGGCCAGCCTCTGGCTTACGGAGCCTGGGTTACTTGTCAGTCATTACCTTCCATAGAACTTCTTATATATCTACTTGTATTTTATACTTTAATAACCTGAGGACACATTCTGGTTGGGAACACTGACATGTAGTTTAGGTGCTCCCAAAGCACATAGGAAAAGGCTAGACGTTTATCAAATACCCTGTATCCCAGGCATTGTCAAGGGTTTGTGAGACAAAAGCTGACTCAGATCTGGGGTTTGCCCTCAATAGGTTCACATTCGGGTATGCGCAAGGGAATGCAATTCACATACATTCAAATCATTACAATGTAATTTAGCAAATGATGTAATAAAGTCATGTCCAGGCTGGTGGTGTAGGAAAGGCCTGTGAATGTCAGGGGTTGCCTAAGTTTGGAAAGAGGACTAACCTCTTATGTTAAATAAGATTCACCCCTAACCTGCCTTGCTCAAGGACAAACAGGAGTAGACACATAATGGGTTCTCAATAAGTGCCTGTTTCTCAGTTAGGAGATTATTTATCATACATTTTAGTAATAACTGTATTACATGCTAAGCATAGGTTAACATGTATGTGCAGAATGTTGTTATGTTTCATTTTATTGGCCAAGTTCACATTTAGTCACATTATGTCCCAAACATTGCAACTGAATTAGAATCCTTGAGACTGCCTTAAAACATAGAAGTAACAGTAAAAACTGTCCTTACTTAAAGCACAGTGTGGTTAGAACCTGTGCTAGGTTTTAGTAATGTCAGCCTCTCAGATGCCTACTGGGTTGCTGGATAATGACCCCCAGGACACATCTTTCACTTGTACTCAAGTGGCTGGAAATAGTTTACTGTGGCACCTCTGCCTTTAGAAGGCCCTGGGGACTTATTATTTTAATGCTTGTACAGCCTGATTTATCCCTTCAAACATCTGTCAGCTGTGCTTTGTCTTGAAATTGGTGCTGATGCTGCTGCTGATTTTTCAACAACAGCTGGGAGACGTTCATTAGTTAGACTCTCAGAGGGTATGTATGGCTTTAATATTTTCTTTTACTGATGATCTCTGAAGCATTAAATATTATGTATCCCATATCTACAGGTAATCTTGGATTTTTATTTCCCTGTTTCAACACTCGAAGCATTAGGTTTTACTCAATTAGCTGTATTATTAACAGTTCAGTCACTGGGTCCTGATGATATATAAGAAAAATGGGCTTAAAGTTCCTGGGTGAAATACTTGCTCTTTAATACAGGGGAGAGAACATGGCCCGTTCACTCCAGCAGACATAAATAAACGCCAAAGCACAATTTTTCTTAAATGATTTCCAAATTAATTTGTCAATGGAACATCCTTTGATTTAGTTCTCATTAAGTTTGATTTAGCATTCATTTGCTTTACCTCCTTCTACACTCAGAATAGAGAAGTTCTTTTGCCCTTCCTTTTTCCTAAACTTCCCTATCTTCTCTTTGCTTTGGCCATTGTTAAAGCTAATTTGTCTGCTCAAAGATTTAAAAATCTTTCACTTTTTGTTGTTGTTCTTAGCACCTGGCAATTTAGTTCTCACATCCAGTGTAGACAGAGGCAGCAACATTTTGTACTGTATTTGAAGCATTGAACATTCTCTGCCAAAGAAATAGTCGGTCCCTCTGGCTTCATTTGTTGCTCTGTTTCTGTCATTTTTTCTCCTCAAGTTAATTTATGCAGCTTATTGTTGTGGGGGATGGGAGGGTGGGAAGGTAACTCAAGACAAATTTTGAAATTTTTGTATTTTCTTCTGGTAGTGGTTGGGTAAGGGTGGAAGCCATGAGGTGAGAAGAGACTGTGGGACAAATTTATAGTTTTATTTAAGTCAGGACCTAAGTATGGAACACACTAACAGAAAAAGAAACAGGCCATATGGTTTTGCTCATGCCTGAAATCCCAGCACTTTTTGAAGCCAAGGTGAGACGATCATTTGGGCCAAGAGTTCAAGACTAGCCTGGGCAAAATAGCAAGACTCCCTGTCTCTACAAAAAATTTTAAATATTTAGCTAGGGGTGGTGGCATGTCCCTGTAGATCCAGCTCCTCCAGAAGCCTGAGGCAGGAGGATCTCTTTCATCCAGGAGTTTGAGATTACTGTGAGCTATCATTGTGCCACTGCACTCCAGCCTGGGAGACAGAGAGAGACCCTGTAAGAAAGAAAGAAGGAAAGATGGAAAGAAAGAAGAAAAGGGGGGGGGAGGAAATAAAGGAAGGAGAAGGAAATAAAAAGAAACAGTCTCTGGAAAACGATAAAGTGGCCTCTGTGTTGCAGCGAATTCTCCCAATGTTCCTCCATACTAGCTTTGCCTTAAACCGGAGTAGCCGACCTCTCCTATGATAGGCAGTAGCAGGGCCTGCTCCTTGTGAAAGCCAACTGCCTGTGCGGGTGGTGTTCACCTGGAAATAAAATGTTATCTAGAGAATCTCCCCACCTACCAAAGTGCAGATTCTGTATGCAGGCCAGAGCCCCAGTTGAATGAGGCAAATTTCTGTAGCATATGGATGACACTGCATTATGATTTGTACTAAAGACCTTGAGCTCTTTGAAGGAAGGATGTGTGCCTTATTCATTTCTGCATCTCTCTGAAATATTAAAAAGCAACATTATATAATGGAAAAGACATAGAGTAAGTAATTAGACAACCAGGGTCTCAGAGTCAGAATCTGATCCCTCCAAACCGCAATCTCCTCATCTGCACGCTGCAGGTAATATCCACCTGACCCAAAGACGCAAATCACCGAGCACACAATAAACCTCAGTAAACGGCCCTTCTTTTTATCCTTCCTTCTACAGTACCTTGTGTGTAGCTGGTGCTCAAAAAATATGGCTGCTCCTCCCCAGGGTGTGTGTTTTCTCCCCCTTGCTTTCTTCTTCCTTTCTATCCATCTTTGTATTCCTATTTCTTTTCTAAAGCCCACTCTGTTTTTCTCAGTTTGCTATTTGATTTTCTTCTCACTTATTTATGGCTTACATCTGAGAATGTAAGCCATAGAACTGGTTGCACTCAGTTCTGCCAACCAGTGGGCATTCCCTAGGCTGGCTGATACCACTCCAGGCTAACGACATCCTTGACCTTTATCGTAAAACAAGGTATAACCCACCCCACCCCACTTGTCACCCACGTGGGCCAGCAGATTGCAAACACTCCTAGAATTAGATGAGCTACTGCACAGTTAAGATCCTCCCAACCTGACAACAGCACTATTACCTGGCATGCTTCCTATTTGATTGTTTTTGCTTTTTTCCCCAGAAGGTATTATCATGAATAGTTTTACAGTTGAGTCTATTTACCATATTTATAATTCTTCCTGCCTGCCTTTGTCTCTTTTCTTAAAACGCTGTTCTCTACATCTCTTTCAAACTGCCTCCTTTCCAGCACCACGTCTTGCTCAAGACTCCAGGGGATGAGAACAGATGTGAAATTCTCCTGCAGTTAGAAGATATCAGCGCCACTGTGGTTCAACCACTGATATGAACCAACAGATAATTACAGTTTAAAATTAGTATTTTAATGAACCAGTCATAGTAAATGTAAAGCGAAATCTCTCAGGCATCCAAGAAACAAGCAGGAGGGAGGACATTAACTAAGAAGTCCAACAGACGGATGGTCAGCAGGTGCTGGTCTGATGGAGTTGGACATTCCCATTTTTATGTCTTGCACGAGAGGGAGGGAAGCCCATATTTAAAAGTGAACAGAGAGGCCTAAAGAGCCATGACAAATTCTCATCAATCACAGACATGAGGCCTCAATTCAAGAACCTCAAATTAAATATTAGTGCAAAATATGGGGAAATAAATTCTATATTCATTTAATCCTAACGTGAAAATTCTTTTTTCCTTTCAGAAATTAGTGGTATCATTAAATATTTATGTGGCTTTTTGATACCCAGTAGTAATTGTGAGTAATATCATAAACTGTTTCAGCACAGTAGAAATTTTCAAAACCAGATGTCGATAGGTGAAAAGATTGCTGAATTGTTAAGGTTTATTTTTTAAATGTTTATAGTGCTAAATATGTATTTTCCTAAAGGCTTGGTTATTATACAGCCTATTCAATTAAAGGAAAAGCTGTAGATAATGTTAAAAATGGTTTGAATGCTGGATTAAAATGGGCTATTAGATGCATCGCTGTAGGGGCAATAAAGGGACTTGGGCTCTGTTTATTTTCCAGGGTTCACTTGCTCAGGGAACTTGGATTAGTTGCTTAAACTCTCTGTGCCCTGATCTCTCATGTGCAAAATGAGGATATTATCACTTGCCTTACATGGCTTACTGGGAAATAGGAAAACAGAATTTGGTGACACCCTCAAACAGCACAGCCCAGCACAGGGATGTATTCAGCACCTGAATGGAACAATGTTATATTATTACATTGAACGTGCATTGAGGAAGGCATCTTAACACACAAACCTCGACTTACATCCTAATCTATTTTGGCGTCCTGCAGCCAAAATAGATTTACTTTAGATCTTTTGAATTAAAGATTGCTGTTAACAAGAAAATATGCGTGAATATGTTTTCACAGCTGATGCTTTGCACCCCAGCAGGAAACTGGCTGGGATCAAGTAGGAAAGTTCTCACCCAAAGCTCTGACTCAGCCTAATCCTTGCAGAAAATGTACCCCTAGTGCTAGTATCCATCCTTCTCAGAAGCCTGGCCCAGCAAGGCCTGCCCTCACTCCCATGTCTGCCTTAGGCTACCTGCATTAACCTACTTGCTTCTTTTTTTTTTTTTTTTTTTTTTTTTATTATTATTATACTTTAAGTTCTAGGGTACATGTGCATAACGTGCAGGTTTGTTACATATGTATACTTGTGCCATGTTGGTGTGCTGCACCCATCAACTCATCAGCACCCATCAATTCATCATTTATATCAGGTATAACTCCCAATGCAATCCCTCCCCCCTCCCCCCTCCCCATGATAGGCCCCGATGTGTGATGTTCCCCTTCCCGAGTCCAAGTGATCTCATTGTTCAGTTCCGACCTATCAGTGAGAACATGCGGTGTTTGGTTTTCTGTTTTTGTGATACTTTGCTAAGAATGATGGTTTCCAGCTGCATCCATGTCCCTACAAAGGATGCAAACTCATCCTTTTTTATGGCTGCATAATATTCCATGTGTATCTGTGCCACATTTTCTTAATCCAGTCTGTCACTGATGGACATTTGGGTTGATTCCAAGTCTTTGCTATTGTGAATAGTGCCGCAATAAACATACATGTGCATGTGTCTTTATAGCAGCATGATTTATAATCCTTTGGGTATATACCCAGTAGTGGGATGGCTGGGTCATATGGTACATCTAGTTCTAGATCCTTGAGGAATTGCTATACTGTTTTCCATAATGGTTGAACTAGTTTACAATCCCACCAACAGTGTAAAAGTGTTCCTATTTCTCCACATCCTCTCCAACACCTGTTGTTTCCTGACTTTTTAATGATTGCCATTCTAACTGGTGTGAGATGGTATCTCATTGTGGTTTTGATTTGCATTTCTCTGATGACGAGTGATGATGAGCATTTTTTCATGTGTCTGTTGGCTGAATGAATGTCTTCTTTTGAGAAATGTCTGTTCATATCCTTTGCCCACTTTTTGATGGTGTTGTTTGTTTTTTTCTTGTAAATTTGTTTGAGTTATTTGTAGATTCTGGATATTAACCCTTTGTCAGATGAGTAGGTTGCAAAAGTTTTCTCCCATTCTGTAGGTTGCCTGTTCACTCTGATAGTAGCTTCTTTTGCTGTGCAGAAGCTCTTTAGTTTAATCATATCCCATTTGTCAATTTTGGCTTTTGCTGCCGTTGCTTTTGGTGTTTTAGACGTGAAGTTCTTGCCCATGCCTATGTCCTGAATGGTACCACCTAGGTTTTCTTCTAGGGTTTTTATGGTATTAGGTCTAACATTTAAGTCTCTAATCCATCTTGAATTAATTTTCGTATAAGGAGTAAGGAAAGGATCCAGTTTCAGCTTTCTACTTATGGCTAGCCAATTTTCCCAGCACCATTTATTAAATAGGGAGTCCTTTCCCCATTTCTTGTTTCTCTCAGGTTTGTCAAAGCTCAGATGGCTGTAGATGTGTGGATTTATTTCTGAGGACTCTGTTCTGTTCCATTGGTCTATATCTCTGTTTTGGTACCAGTACCATGGAGTTTTGGTTACTGTAGCCTTGTAGTACAGTTT
Source organism: Piliocolobus tephrosceles (assembly GCF_002776525.5). Classification (NCBI taxonomy): domain Eukaryota; kingdom Metazoa; phylum Chordata; class Mammalia; order Primates; family Cercopithecidae; genus Piliocolobus; species Piliocolobus tephrosceles. Next base: position 24,198,391 of record NC_045444.1, on the reverse strand, counting down.
GAAGTCAGGTAGCATAATGCCTCCAGCTTTGTTCTTCTGACTTAGGATTGTCTTGGCAATGCGGGCTCTTTTTTGGTTCCATATGAACTTTAAAGCCGTTTTTTCCAATTCTGTGAAGAAACTCATTGGTAGCTTGATGGGGATGGCATTGAATCTATAAATAACCTTGGGCAGTATGGCCATTTTCACGATATTGATTCTTCCTATCCATGAGCATGGTATGTTCTTCCATTTGTTTGTGTCCTCTTTGATTTCACTGAGCAGTGGTTTGTAGTTCTCCTTGAAGAGGTCCTTTACATCCCTTGTAAGTTTGATTCCTAGGTATTTTATTCTCTCTGAAGCAATTGTGAATGGAAGTTCATTCATGATTTGGCTCTCTGTTTGTCTGTTACTGGTGTATAAGAATGCTTGTGATTTTTGCACATTAATTTTGTATCCTGAGACTTTGCTGAAGTTGCTTATCAGCTTAAGGAGATTTTGGGCTGAGACAATGGGGTTTTCTAAATATACAATCATGTCATCTGCAAACAGGGACAATTTGACTTCTTCTTTTCATAACTGGATACCCTTTATTTCTTTCTCTTGCCTGATTGCCCTAGCCAGAACTTCCAACACTATGTTGAATAGGAGTGGTGAGAGAGGGCATCCCTGTCTTGTGCCAGTTTTCAAAGGGAATTTTTCCAGTTTTTGCCCATTCAGTATGATATTACCTATGGGTTTGTCATAAATAGCTCTTATTATTTTGAGGTACGTTCCATCAATACCGAATTTATTGAGCGTTTTTAGCATGAAGCGTTGTTGAATTTTGTCAAAAGCCTTTTCTGCATCTATTGAGATAATCATGTGGTTCTTGTCTTTGGTTCTGTTGATATGCTGGAGTATGTTTGTTGATTTGCGAATGTTGAATGAGCCTTGCATCCCAGGGATGAAGCCCACTTGATCATGGTGGATAAGCTTTTTCATGTGCTGCTGAATCCGTTTTGCCAGTATTTTATTGAGGATTTTTGCATCGATGTTCATCAGGGATATTGGTCTAAAATTTTCTTTTTTTTGTTGTGTCTCTGCCAGGCTTTGGTATCAGGATGATGTTGGCCTCATAAAATGAGTTAGGGAGGATTCCCTCTTTTTCAATTGATTGGAATAGTTTCAGAAGGAATGGTACCAGCTCCTCTTTGTACCTCTGGTAGAATTCAGCTGTGAATCCATCTGGTCCTGGAATTTTTGGTTGGTAGGCTATTAATTATTGCCTCAATTTCAGAGCCTGCTATTGGTCTATTGAGGGATTCAACTTCTTCCTGGTGTAGTCTTGGAAGAGTGTAAGTGTCAAGGAAATTATCCATTTCTTCTAGATTTTCTAGTTGATTTGTGTAGAGGTGTTTATAGTATTCTCTGATGGTAGTTTGTATTTCTGTGGGGTTGGTGGTGATATCCCCTTTATCATTTTTAATTGCGTCTATTTGATTCTTCTCTCTTTTCTTCTTTATTAGTCTTGCTAGCTGTCTGTCAATTTTGTTGATCTTTTCAAAAAACCAACTCCTGGATTCATTGATTTTTTGGAGGGTTTTTTGTGTCTCTATCTCCTTCAGTTCTGCTCTGATCTTAGTTATTTCTTGCCTTCTGCTAGCTTTTGAATGTGTTTGGTCTTGCTTCTCCAGTTCGTTTAATTGTGATGTTAGAGTATCAATTTTAGATCTTTCCAGCTTTCTCTTGTGGGCATTTGGTGCTATAAATTTCCCTCTACACACTGCTTTAAATGTGTCCCAGAGATTCTGGTATGTTGTATCTTTGTTCTCATTGGTTTCAAAGAACATCTTTATTTCTGCCTTCATTTCGTTATGTACCCAGTAGTCATTCAGGAGCAGGTTGTTCAGTTTCCATGTAGTTGAGCGGTTTTGATTGAGTTTCTTCGTCCTGAGTTCTAGTTTGATTGCACTGTGGTCTGAGAGACAGTTTGTTATAATTTCTGTTCTTTTACATTTGCTAAGGAGTGCTTTACTTTCAATTATGTGGTCAATTTTGGAATAAGTGTGATGTGGTGCTGAGAAGAATGTATATTCTGTTGATTTGGGGTGGAGAGTTCTATAGATGTCTATTAGGTCCGATTGGTGCAGAGATGAGTTCAATTCCTGGATATCCTTGTTAACTTTCTGTCTCATTGATCTGTCTAATGTTGACAGTGGAGTGTTGAAGTCTCCCATTATTATTGTATGGGAGTCTAAGTCTCTTTGTAAGTCTCTAAGGACTTGCTTTATGAATCTGGGAGCTCCTGTATAGGGTGCATATATATATAGGATAGTTAGCTCTTCCTGTTGAATTGATCCCTTTACCATTATGTAATGGCCTTCTTTGTCTCTTTTGATCTTTGATGGCTTAAAGTCTATTTTATCAGAGACTAGGATTGCAACCCCTGCTTTTTTTTGTTCTCCATTTTCTTGGTAGATCTTCCTCCATCCCTTTATTTTGAGCCTATGTATGTCTCCGCATGTGAGATGGGTCTCCTGAAGACAGCAGACTGATGGGTCTTGACTCTTTATCCAGTTTGCCAGTCTGTGTCTTTTAATTGGAGCATTTAGTCCATTTACATTTAAGGTTAATATTGTTATGTGTGAACTTGATCCTGCCATTATGATATTAACTGGTTATTTTGCTCGTTAGTTGATGCAGTTTCTTCCTAGCCTCGATGGTCTTTACATTTCGGCATGTTTTTGTAATGGCTGGTACCAGTTGTTCCTTTCCATGTTTAGGGCTTCCTTCAGGGTCTCTTGTAAGGCAGGTCTGGTGGTGACAAAATCTCTAAGCATTTGCTTATCTGTAAAGGATTTTATTTCTCCTTCACTGATGAAACTTAGTTTGGCTGGATATGAAATTCTGGGTTTAAAATTCTTTTCTTTAAGAACGTTGAATATTGACCCCCACTCTCTTCTGGCTTGTAGAGTTTCTGCCGAGAGGCCTGCTGTTAGTCTGATGGGCTTCCCTTTGTGGGTAACCCGACCTTTCTCTCTGGCTGCCCTTAAGATTTTTTCCTTCATTTCAACTTTGGTGAATCTGGCAATGATGTGTCTTGGAGTTGCTCTTCTGGAGGAGTATCTTTGTGGCGTTCTCTGTATTTCCTGAATTTGAATGTTGGCCTGTCCTACTAGGTTGGGGAAGTTCTCCTGGATGATATCCTGAAGAGTGTTTTCCAACTTGATTCCATTTTGCCCCTCACTTTCAGGCACCCCAATCAGACGTAGATTTGGTCTTTTTACATAATCCCATACTTCTTGCAGGCTTTGTTCATTTCTTTTTCTTCTTTTTTCTTTTGGTTTCTCTTCTCGCTTCATTTCATTCATTTGATCCTCAATCGCTGATACTCTTTCTTCCAGTTGATCGAGTCGGTTACTGAAGCTTGTGGATTTGTCACGTATTTCTCGTGTCATGGTTTTCATCTCTGTCATTTCATTTATGACCTTCTCTGCATTAGTTATTCTAGCTACCAATTCTTCCACTCTTTTTTCAAGATTTTTAGTTTCTTTGTGCTGGGTACGTAATTCCTCCTTTAGCTCTGAGAAGTTTGATGGACTGAAGCCTTCTTCTCTCATTTCGTCAAAGTCATTCTCTGACCAGCTTTGATCCATTGCTGGCGATGAGCTGCGCTCCTTTGCAGGGGGAGATGCGCTCTTATTTTTTGAATTTCCAGCTTTTCTGTCCTGCTTTTTCCCCATCTTTGTGGTTTTATCTGCTTCTGGTCTTTGATGATGGTGACGTACTGATGGGGTTTTGGTATAGGTGTTCTTCCTGTTTGATAGTTTTCCTTCTAATAGTCAGGACCCTCAGCTGTAGGTCTGTTGGAGATTGCTTGAGGTCCACTCCAGACCCTGTTTGCCTGGGTATCAGCAGCATAGGTTGCAGAAGATAGAATATTGCTGATCAGCGAGTGTAGCTGTCTGATTCTTACTTTGGAAGCTTCCTCTCAGGGGTGTACTCCACCCTGTGAGGTGTGGGGTGTCAGACTGCCCCTAGTGGGGGATGTCTCCCAGTTAGGCTACTCAGGGGTCAGGGACCCACTTGAGCAGGCAGTCTGTCCATTCTCAGATCTCAACCTCCGTGTTGGGGGATCCACTGCTCTCTTCAAAGCTGTCAGACAGAGTTCTTCAGGTCTGCACAGGCCTCTGCTGCTTCCTCCGTTGTTTTTTAGCTGTGCCCTGTCCCCAGAGGTGGAGTCTACAGAGACAGGCAGGTTTCCTTGAGCTGCTGTGAGCTCCACCCAGTTCGAGCTTCCCAGCAGCTTTGTTTACCTACTTAAGCCTCAGCAATGGCAGGCGCCCCTCCCCCAGCCTCGCTGCTGCCTTGTGGTTAGATCGCAGACTGCTGTGCTAGCAATGAGGGAGGCTCTGTGGCCGTGGGACCCTCCCGGCCAGGTGTGGTTATAGTCTCCTGGTGTGCCCGTTTCCTTAAAGCGCAGTATTGGGGTGGGAATTACCCGATTTTCCAGGTGTTGTGTGTCTCAGTTCACCTGGCTAGGAAAAGGGATTCCCTTCCCCCTTGCGCTTCCCAGGTGAGGCAATGCCTCGCCCTGCTTCAGCTCTCGCTGGTCGGGCTGCAGCAGCTGACCAGCACCGATTGTCCGGCACTCCCCAGTGAGATGATCCCAGTACCTCAGCTGAAAATGCAGAAATCACCAGTCTTCTGTGTCGCTCGCGCCGGGAGTTGGAGACTGGAGCTGGTCCTATTCGGCCATCTTGCTCCGCCCTCCTACTTGCTTCTTTAACCCTATTCATGGAGTCTCACTGCTGCCCCTAGGCCATCTCTACCATCCCCTGTGCCGGGTGCTGCTTTCACAGAGAGTAGCACAAGAAGTCAGAGGGAAATGTCTTGCCTTCTCCCCCTACTCTATTAAGGATGATTCTTAATGAGTTATTCACAAGGCATAGACTGGTAATCTAGATTGCATTATTTCTTTATTTTCTCTATTTTCACAGCTCTACCCTGGGGTCAGCCGTGATTGGATAAGGGAGGAAAAAAGCCTTCCTCTCTGCTCTTTTCTCCCTGGGCTATAGGGCAGCACTTTCATTTCCCTAGACACTTCTGTTTGTTCTGCTCCCCAAAGATTAAGATTTGTACTTTATTGATAACTGCAAAATGGGTTTGTACTCATTCCAGTTGTCTCTATGTATATAGTTGAAACTTTGTTGCATATTATAGATCAAGTGGGGGATTGCTTTATGTTGTGTATGTATGTATATACATACATTCATATACATTTTCCATAGCTTTTTCATTCTATTTAGTGTAATGAGCATTTATTAACCATCATGTCCCAGGTATGCTAGGCATCCAATATACAAAACTAAATTTCTTAAATGCCTAATTATTTACTGTTTAGGCATCAAAGTACTTTGAGTCCCAAAATTCATTACCCTTTTCAATTTCACCAGAAACTAGATGACTAAATAATTCTACTTTCTTTCTTTCTTTATTTACTTTAGAGATGCAATCTCTCTTTGTCTCCCAGGCTGGAGTACAGTGGCGTGATCATAGCTTACTGCCCCCTCTAATTCCTTGACTCAAGCAATCCTCCTGCCTCCATCTCCCAAGTAGCTGGAACCACAGGCACGCACCACCACACCCAGCTAATTTGTAAATATTTTGTAAAGACAAGTTTCTCCATCTTGCCCAAGCTGACCTTGAACTCCTGGGCTCAAAAGATCCTCCCGCCTTGACCTCCCAAAGTGCTGAGATTACAGGCCTGAGTCACCACGCCTGGCCCTGATTCTACATTAAATAGCAAGTGACCTTAATCTGTTCAACCTTTATCTGGGAATATTTTAGTTCCTGAGTCTTACTGGAAGTTGTTATTAAATTTATACCTGCTTGTTATTGACTATTTTCAAAATAGGGAAGTGCATTAAAAATAAAGAGAAAATTTTGAGAAACCTTTCTGCCCAGTCATGACCTATATATACTTTAGAATATTCATTCTAACTTTTTCCATTCATTTTCATATATAGTATACTTCAAATAGTACCTTATATGCAATTTTGTAACTATTTTAACCTAACATCATAGAAACGAGTATTCCCCATATTATTAAAACCCATATCATTTAAAAATACTGGATAATAAGTTCTTAAATAAATGTGTTAACATCACTTACAAATTTTCTTCAAATTTGAGAGATTTTGGTTGTTTGCAGTTTATCAAAGTACAAATAACATTGTAGTGAACATCATTGTGCATTTGTCACCATTGGTATTGAGGAAAAATTTCCTAAGGATACTTCAGAAGTGCAATTATTACATCAAAAGAATGAAGAACTTTAAGTTTTTTGGGCATATTATAAATTGCTTTCCAGAAATGCTTTACTAACTTATATTGTCATAACAAAGTGAAATAGCCTTTCAAGCAGTAGGTATTTCATTCTGAAAAAATGTTTGTTGTTTTCATATATTTCATATTTGCTAATTTGTTAACCACAAAAGTATCTGTTGTTTATGTACTTATTTAATTAGTAGTAATGTTGAACTTTTTATTAAATGTTATTATTTTTCATTTATATTTTCTCTAGTGATGATTTATCTATTAGTTTATTATTTTTATTTTGTTTTTCCCAAATATATTGCGTTATTTTTCCAAGTTTAAAAAAAAAGTATGTTTAACGTAGAAAATGAAACGGAGATAAGTACAAAGAAGAAAATAAGAAATACCAAGAATTTATTAGCCTGAGACAACCTGAGTTGTGTATTTCCTGCCAGTGATTTTAAATCTGTATATAAACTATTTTTTACAAATGTATATCAGTTTTCCCCACTTAGAGTATTTTATTTTTCACATTGCTAAATATTCTTTACTTACATAATTTTAATGGATACCCATATAAATTATCTTGTAATACTTCCATTAAATGTATATTCTTACCATTATGAATAATGCTATAATTAACAGATTAGTACATAAATTCTGGGCATGATTTATTTCAAATTTTTAATAAGCTTCTAAAAGTTATAATTTACATACAGTATAATAAACCATTTTGGTTTATTATTGAAATCATTTTCAAAAGTTTTGACAAATGTATACACATGTATAACCACCACCTGAATCAAAGTTTAGAACTTTTTCATGTTCTCAAGAAGTTCTCTCAAGTCCCTTTGCAGTCAACACCACCAACCCCTTGGTCAAAGGCAACCACTGATCTGCCTATAGATGAGTTTTGCCTATTCTAGAGTTTCATATAAATGGAATTATATCACATATACTCTTATTTTCTGAGATCTTTTTGAGATTCATTCATGTTGTTGCATGTTATCAGTTTTTATCTTTATTCTGAGTACTATTTAATTATATGAAATTACCTATTTATGTTTTCTCTACAATTACTTTTTTATCTATTAGGTTTAGTATTTTTATTTTCAATTTAATTATCCATTAGTTTTCATTTGATTATCCATTATTTAATCATCTATATTTGATGGTTCATTATTTGGACATTTGGGTGTTTCGGTTTCGAACTATTACAAATAAAGCTGCTATAAATTCTTGTGTAAAAGTCTTTGTTTAGACATATATACTCATTTCTCTTGGACAAATACCTACAAGTAAAATTGCTGGGTCTTATATCTTTAACGTTATACAAAACTGCCAGATTGCCTTCCAAAGTTGCTTTTTACATTTAATTTTCCCACCAACAATATACAGGAATTGTAGTTAATCTATTTCTTTACCACCATTTGATACTGCCAGTCTTTTTACTTTTAGCCCTTCTAGTGGGTATGGAGTGCTAGCTCATGTGGTTTGAAGTCTCATTTCCCTGATGACTAATGAGACGCAGCACTTTATAATGAGGATATGGGCCATGTGTATATTTTTGGTGAAATGTATTTTCTTTGGCTCAATTATTTTTCCCATTTTTTGACATTGGATGTCTTCAATTATTATTGAGTTGGATGAGTTCTTTATTATATTTTTAGATATAAGACCTTTGTCAGATAAAAAGCTATTGAAATATGTGGGTTTATTTCTGGATTCTCTATTCTATTCCACTGAGTTATATCTATTTCCATATACCAGAACCTTTAGGCATCATTTTTCCCTTAAGGTAAATTCCTAGACATGGTACACTGGGTTCAAGGATATCATACCTTTTAAGGATCCTGGTTCATGTGCCTACATTTTTCTCTGGGAAGATTGTACTTGTTTATTCTTCCAGGCACTTTCCCAACCTTCAACACTGACTGTTTTACTTAAAAGAAATAAAATAAAATCTATGCCAACTTAATTGTCAGAACATATATTTCTTTTTATTTATTTATTTATTTATTTATTTTTAGAGACAGGGTCTTCCTTTGTTGCTCGAGCTGGAGTGCAGTGGTGCAATCATAGCTCACTGCAGCCTTGAACTTCAGCCCTCAAGGAATCCTCCCACCTCGACTTTTCACAATGGAGGACTATAAGTGTGAGCCACTATGCCTGGCCTTGCCATTATTTTTAAATGGATACTTATCTGCTCACCACAGTATTCATTGGCTATTTGTATATCTTTTCTATGAATTGTGTGGGTTTTTTTTTTCCTTTGCCTATGTTCCCATTTTGATTTTTACATCTTTTCTGGATACTATGTAAAATCTCTTTATCTTACAAGGGAACGAAGCTTTTTTCTACCATGTTTATATCAAATAGTTTATCAGTTTATTATTTGCAGTTTAACTTAACTGGTCAGGTTTCTTATTTCAAGAAATATTTAATATTATTCTTTTATTTCTGAATAAAAATCATCTTTACACTTCTCAAAAAAATTGTAGTTTTTGAATCAAAATACATGAACATATACATTTATTTGGGCAGAAGTAATATCTTCACATTATTCATTCTTCCCAAGCAAGCACATGATGTCTTCATTTAGTGTAGATCTTTGTTCCTCTCAGCAGAGTTTTATACATTTACTCATAGAAATGCTAAACTTTCTTGCTAAGGCTATTCCTGCATATGTTAAAATTTATGTTGCTACTATGAACAGTATCTTTCTCAAACTACATTTTAACACTTAATAGTAAAATTTAGGAAACCAGTTTTGTTTATCAGTCTTTCATCTAGCCACTAATATCAATTTGGAATTCTTTTCCCTTGGTATTCTTGGATTTCCTATTTATGCAACTTATTTTTCTCACCGGGCAATGATATCGTCATGCACTGCATAATACAGTTTTAGTCAACAGCGAACTGTGTATACGATGGTTGTCCTATAAGATCATAATACCATATTTTTACTGTCCCTTTTCTATGTTTAGACATGTTTAGATATATGAATCCTTACCATTGTGTTATAATTGCTTACCGCATTGGTTACAATACGCTTACTGTGTGTTACAATTACTTACAGCAACAGAAACTACATACCATATAGCCTAGGTGTGTAGCAGGCTATACATCTAGGTGTATGTAGTACACTCTATGATTTTCACACCTGCTCCGAACACTTGCAATAGCCTGCAAAATAATCTGGGAACATTGCATTCTAGAATATCTGTTGCTTACCTTTGTGATTGTGTGGCTGACTAGTTGAATAGCTTGTATAATTTATTTATATTCTATTGAATGTATATCACTTTCACACCATCATAAAGTCGGAGAATCATAAAATTGTAAGTTGAACCATCATAAGTCAGAGACCATCTATACTACAAATCACATGCCAGGTGGCTTCAAACAATAGAAATTCTGTCACAGGCTGCAAGCTGTAAGTTTGAAATCCAGGTGTTGGCAGGGCCATGACGTCTCTGAAGCCTCTAGGCCAGGGTTCTTTCTCGCCTCTTCCAGCTTCTGGTAGCCCCAAGTGTTCCTTGGTTTGTGGCAGCATAACTCCAAACTCTGACTCCACCTTCAGAAACTGTCTCTGTCTTCACATGGTATCTAACCTTGTGCTTCTCACCTCTTATAAAGACACCCGTCAAATTGGATTAGGGTCTACCATAATAACTTTATCTTGATTACATCTGCAAAGACCCTGTTTCCAAATAAGGTCATAATCCTAGGTACCCGGGGTTAGGATTTGTTGAAAGAAAAATCTGAGGCAGAATAAAAATTTAGAGTTAATTTGTGTAAACAACAGTTCCTCAATTGGGAAGCATCAAACCAAAAGAGGTGTAGTGCCCCACTGCGGAAGAATTAGAGGAAAATATTTACCAGGTGAATATGGAAATAAGTCAAAGCAATTATTTGGCTGGTTAGAGTTTTTAAAAATCGTCCTTTTTGTTTTACCTTGATGGAAAGTCCTCGATCATATAATTATATTTTAGTTGGCTGCTTTTGATTGGCTGAGGTTAAGTTTCAGGTTAAGTTTTGTTTTTCTTTAACATGAGTATCTACCAGAAATGACCCAAGTTTCACTCATGTTTACAGCTTACGCAAAATGAAGGCTATTTTTAAAGCCTACCTGGTTTTGTTTGCCCAGGCATTTTTCAGGCCCGACTTTCACTTTAATTTTGCTTTAACAGACTTCAACATATCTTTTTGAGGACACAATTCAACCCGTAACATTGTCATAGGTGGAGCAGGTTGGAGCAAGCTGTTCTGTGGATGGGCAGTCCTCACGGTTAGAAATCTCATCCTTTTCCCAAGCCACGGTTTGTCTCCATACTCAGACCTACAGTGAACCACTGTGAATCTCACCTGGCTACTGCTGGACAGCCCTGCGGGTACACCAAAACAGCTCTCTTATAGTTTACTGCTTCTAGATAGTCACATCTTTGATGAATAAAATAATCAAGGCATGGTGACCATCAAGAATCTATAATTTATATGGCAACCTTATGTCAGTAATTCATGGAGGATACTGCAGAAATTCACACAACAAAGCTAGGCAATCAGACTTGTGGGTTCTGAATATCCTGTTCTTGATTCTCATCATCTGTCTCAGAAGTTAATCGCTAATTCTGATGGCTCACATGGCAGAGCATGTGGGTTGATCTTTTCCATACCCAGCCCAGCCTACTCCTAGACATAAATCTTAGCTTATGTTTTCAGTCTGACCAAAGGCAGGTGATGGAGGGACTCCCATGCTTTCGTAACAGCAAGTTCTCTCTTATAAGTGTGTAGTCGGTAAAGAAATGCGGGATCAGCAGTTACATTCTTTAGCCTTCTTGTAATTGACAATGATGGCCAGAACAGATGGCCACTCCTAAGTGTTTCGGTTATGTTGAGAGGTAAAGCATGAGGAGCACAACACATTCATAGTGCAAACTATGAAGGAAAGTCAAGCAAAGGCATTAAGAAAGAAATAGAACGGAAAAGAGGAAAGCAGAGTGTTTTTAAAAGTTAGAAATCCATTAATTGCTTGTTTGAATCTTCTTTTAAAAGAGAGTATACATGAAATTGAACTATAACTTACATGCGATGTAAAAAGAAATGAAAAAAAGTTTAATTTATATGAACAAAAGGCTTTCTTGAGATTCTGACAACTGACTGAGCATGGATTTGGAGACAGAGTATAAGAATTAGTGATGAATTGAGGAGTGAGAACAGCCAGGCCTCTTCTAACTGCTTTCTCCTCTGCTATCCTCTGCTATTTACGTGATTTCTTTATAAATATTAGAAATCTCCAGGTATTTTGAGGCATACATGTTTTAAAATTAGGTCATAGTCGGATGAGAAGTGAGAGATATCTAAAGACCAAATACGCTATGCATAAGAATGATGCCTGTTGTGAACTTATTAAATAAATTAAAACTAACAATTATTAATTTCATCTGCTCTCTCTTGGCCCAGGTTAACAATACTTCCTCTATCATTTTCATCTTTAGTGGACATTTATGATTAATCTTGAAGAATTCTTTTCATGGCAAAAAAGTACCTGGTGAAGACCCAAGAAAGATAAGAATTTTTGGGTAAAACACAACAGAGAGATGGTTGCCTATCATTTGAGGCTTGTTTTAAAGCTTCCTTTACACATATGTTGAATATTGTTGAAATATAAAAATTGACCAAAACTGCAGTGGCTGATGATAAACAAGCATTGGTGTTTTGGTGGTACAAACATGACCTTCGTATCTTGTGGAATTCATACCAGCAGTGACAGTGTGACAGTGTTCAGGAAAGCTCAAGGTTTGGTTCTGGATTTTTCAAGAACCTGCCTCAACAGGAACCATGAAATCTTGGAGGCAAAATTTAGGCAGATCCCAGGCTTTGTGTGAGCTCCTTCAATCAGAATGACTCAGAACTGAACTCTGCAGGCTAATTCCGCAGGTCATTCCACATTCAGACAACCTCATCTATAGGGCAAAGCTCTGATTACCTCTTTAGCACCTGTACATTGTAACTACTATGCTATCACTTCACTTCATAGAGTTACACACACCCTCTATATTTTGGTTATGTTATTAACCATAAAATTTGATGTTTTAAAGCAACAACCATTTTATTACATCTCATGATGTTATGGGTCTGAATTTTGGATAGGGCTTAGTTGGCAGTTCTTCCACTTCTGCTTTTGGAAAGGGCATTGACTAGGATTGCTCAGTGGTACTCACCTGACAGCTGAACTGACATGGAGGGCCCAAGATGGTTTTCCTCACATAATTGGGTCCTTGGAAGCGATGGTTGGCAGTTTGCACACATCTGGGCCCCTTTCCATCTCCATGTATTTCAGGGCCTCCATGTGTGGTCTTTCCAGCAAAGTGATTAGACTTCTTACCTTGTTGCTCAGGTTCCAAGAGTGCATGTACCAGAAAATTATCACTTTCTCCCAACAGTGAGGAATAACTTCCCTGATGCAGAAAACATAAGAGACTAATCAGGCAAAGGGAGGTTAGAAAAGAGGCAGCATCCAGGCACAGAGAAATATTTGCTTTTAGAATGAAGATAGACTCAGGAAAACTATCAGAAGCATTCACACATGCTGATAAAAGACTGTCAATTAATATATGTCTTTCACATTCAATCTGTGCATGATAGAAGATGTACCAGTCATCAGTCATTTTCAGATGCTATGGAATCATTGGCACTTCACACCCTATAGTGATACTAGAAAGAATGCTCAACTGGGAATGTGGAGACTTCAATTCTAGACTCTCTCTTAATTTTAAGAGCCTCCATTTTGTAAGTTGAAGAATTTTGCAGTTGGAATAGAGTCACCTCCTGGAAACCCAACAAGTATCTATTATTTCCTTCAAGTGAGATACTTACCTTGATAATCTAAATGTTCTGATTCCTGCCCAATTCTCCAAAATCACCTTGTGCCCTTTCTCCACACTACCCTCATGCAATTCTCAGAATTCACACTTTCCCTGACTAGAAGGCTCCTCACATACTGCCTCTCTGCCCGCAACACTCCTCCCTTGTGATAGTGAGCTCCAGCTAACTATCCCTGTGTGAGCTTAAATGTCACCTTCTCAAGATGGTCTTCTTTGGCCACCCAATTTAAAGGGTCCCACCCTATTCTCTGGTGCATCTCATATTGGGTTTCTTCTCTGAACTTGTCATGGTTTCTGTTTATTTTGTGAATGCATTTGTTTACAAGATTTCTGTTGGTCTCCTCTAGACACTACCCTCCATAGAATAGGAACTGTTCTTACTCACCATTGTATCTTAGTGCCCAACATAGTGCCTGAAATATGGGGTGTCCCCCAAATATGTGTGAAATGGATGTTACAGAACACTGTAAGTAACTTGCAGTCTAGTGAGAGATGGTGAAACAAGGCCAAACATTAATGTGTCTTAAGAGAGCCATGAGCAAAGTTTTCTGTTTTTTATTTTTTTTCCTATTTCTGAGTTTTTTGAGAGAAAGTCAAAGACAGTGAGTACATAACAGTGAGTGGATTGTGCATTGGAAAGCCAGAAGGAGCCATCTCTGGAAGTACCTTCTTAACAATTTGATTAGTCTGAATTCTATTATCAGTTCAATGGAATGCACTGAGGAGTGTGAACAGTGGAGGGATGTGGCCTGGGTGTATAAAGGTCACTCTGGATGCTGCATGTGAAGCAGGTTGAAAGGAAGAGATGGGCATTTCTGAAGGTACTCAGGAGAGAGATCATGTTGACAATGGGGGAACAGAGGTAGACAAATATAAAATGGATTTGGAGATAGAATACACAAATTAGTGATGAATTCAAGAGTGAAAATGAGGGAGATATCAAGAAGAACTCGAGGCTCTGAGTTGAGCCAATGGAGGAAGGGGAACTGAGATGCATAGGTGGGAAGGATGAGGCATGCGCCAAGGAAGTAGAAAATGTTTGCAGGAGGAAAATCAGAAAGGAAATCAGTGCAAATGACCTTATTATCGTGTGAGGGACCGACATTGTTAAGGGGAAGTTTACATTTCAAGATTGTCTCTGAGTTTCTGGATAACTTTACTTTCTGACCACTTCCTCCCTCTGCCACCCCCTCAAGCTACTTCCTGCATGTACAGGCCCATTTGTTCCACCACAAGTTCTTCCTTTTAGGAGATGTTGCCAGTGTGATCTGTACATCATAATTGTTCAGGGAGCATCAGAGTGAACTGTTTAATCAGCAAGTCGATGAGTTCATGTCTTGATATTTCTCTGTACATAAAGACCTAATGAATCACTTGTTGTTCCTCCCTCCCCAATAATATTAGGGCTATTCCACTAGATATTAAGTATTCCAGCTTATTTAATAGACGGCTAAATTTGCCTATAAAAACCAAATGCAGTACAGTGAGAAATGAAGCATTTACTTATGCGATTTAGGTCCAGAACACTTGTAGTCTGAAATAATCAGATTTCCCTACAAAACTAGGACTGATCTGAATAGTATATCCTTGGTACTTTACCTCAACATGGGCACTCCTGGAAAAGCTTGCTCCCTCCTTGGCAATTTAGTGGATGCTGTGCTAATTGTCTTGTGTACACTGGAGGACACTCCTCCCAGTAGTCTTTCTCTTCCCTACCCTGTTAATGAGGGTAAGATACAGCCTTTATTTTCCAGAACCATTCTTGCATCTGACCATGCCCCTCCACCAAACCCAACCACCATCCTCCTCTGGGGCCAGGAGTCTGGGATTATATTTGAGTCTCCAAGGGCTAGAGCAACTAGGACCCCATCAGGAATCGTGTGCAGCTTCTCACTTTGTTCCTTCTTCAAGCATGGCTCTTCTCTTCAGTTTCCCTAAAAAAATCAGTCAATTGAACCTCATGGCTTTGATCCCCAATAATTTAGAAACAACATATGGTCATTTGGGCACATGCAAAGAATAATTTCCCAATTCATAAAACCTCCAGAGAAATTTCAGGGAGAAATGGCAATACACACATCCCAGGGGAAAATTTAACCAAGTCATAAAATTAGTATTGAAATGGCATTGGAGCTTAGTGGGGAGACTTACACATTTTCAGAAACATAGTTCATTAAACATGTGTGCTTTATTGTCCAAGGCATTGGAAACACAACAGAGAATAAGAAAATGTCCCTATCTGTAAGGAGTTCAGCCTAGTGAAAGGACACAAACCAGTTCAGGTGCTACTATAGGAGTATAAAGGTGGTTTGGGTGGGGTGGGCGGTGGTGAGCGATTCTATCAGGTTGTTAAGAGACACTTTATGTATGAAATGCTGCCATGAACTGTTTTGAAGCTGATACGACTGCAATGATCATCTGTAACTTCTGATTTCAAGTTTCATTTTGGTCATAAAATCCTTATTGCTCTCATTCATGAAGCTTTCACTAATAGTTATTATACATCAGAACTCATCTATAATGCATTAATAAATGATACTGGTATCTTTTGTATATAATGGAATTCTACAGAAGTTTACTTTCGTGGAGAAGGGGTCCCACTG
Organism: Piliocolobus tephrosceles; assembly: GCF_002776525.5. Taxonomy (NCBI): domain Eukaryota; kingdom Metazoa; phylum Chordata; class Mammalia; order Primates; family Cercopithecidae; genus Piliocolobus; species Piliocolobus tephrosceles. The sequence goes on along the minus strand of NC_045444.1, from coordinate 24,182,622 downwards.
CTCTGAGTATGTCACCACTGCTCTAGGTAACAGGGAGCTAAGTAAAGACTTTAAAAAAAGATGCCTCAGCCTGCATGATGGCTCATGCCTATGATCATAACACTTTGGGAGGCTGAGGCAGGCAGATTGCCTGAGCTCAGGAGTTCAAGACCAGCCTGGGCAATACAGTGAAACCCTGTCTCTAATCAAAAATACAAAAAATTAGTCGGGCGTGGTGGCATGCACCTGTAATCCCAGCTATTCAGGAGGCTAAGACAGGAGAATGGCTTTGAACCCGGGAGGTGGAAGTTGCAGTGACCTGAGATCATGCCATTGCATTCCTGCCTAGGCAACAGAGCAAGACTCCATTTCCAAAAAAAAAAAAAAAAAAAAGATGTCTCATCGCTAAATTTGCATTTTAGAAAATTTACTGGGCCAAATTCCTAATGGGTGAAGATTAACATGAAATGACGGCAAGAGAGAGACTGTGCCTCTTCCTGTAGTCTGGACCATCTCCTAATTCCAGGACAGTCCTGTTGAACCTTTTCCAGGACTTCTGAGACAGGTATGGGAAGAGGTCGCTGGTGGGAGAAAAGGGAAAGAAGACCACCAGGAGATCGCCAGAGAAGTAGAAAACACTTTAATTTTTATCTCCTGAAATAATTCCAAATGCCAGGAAAAATGCCCCTCATTTCCATTATATTTCCTGGTTGACTGCTTTATTGACTAAATTTTAATTAGGATTTAAAACATTTCCCAAAGTAGTCCAAGTGTAAGGAAATAAAAACGTTGTGAGAGGTCCAGGAAGTTACACACTGCCAGTCAGATTTATTTTTTCAATTTTTATTAGTTACTTATTGTGAATCAGACACCATTCATCGTAGAGACATATGATGAATAAGATATCTAGAGACATACGATGAATAAGATCAAGTAGCAGTCATCAAGGAATATACAAGAGGAAGAACCAAGTCAAAAAACAAAAATGATCATAATAAACAATGTGATAAGCATGGTGACCTATACTTTGATGGTTTACTCTGGGAGCAGCACGGAGAGACACTTGGCCCTGAGTCCAAACCTGTGATTAAGTCACCAGTGAGTAACACTACATAGATTGTCCCCAGCTTACTATGGTTCAACTTAAGATCTTTCAACTTTATAGTGGTGCGAAAGCAATAAGCATTTAGTAGAACATCAATAAATTACATAAGATATTCAACACTTTATTATAAAATAGACTTTGTGTGAGATGACTTTGCCCAACTATAGTTGCCCAACTAAAGTCAATGTTCTGAGCACATTTAAGGTAGATTAGACTAAGCTATGACGATTAGTAGGTTAGGCGTATTAAATGCATTTTCAATTTATGATATTTTCAACTTAAATTGAGTTTATGGGGACATAACCCCATGGTAAATCAAGGAGAATCTATAAGTAGGTTCTGTGGAGGATATAAGAAAGCAAGAGGCATAATCGAGTTATGAAAATAAGATATTTACACATGAGCATATCTATTAAAATCAAACAGGCTCTCCAGAGACACAGAACCAGTAAGATGGAGAGGTAGATATCTCAAGAGCTGTATTTCAAGGAATTGGCTCACATGATTACAGGAACTGGCAAGTTCAAAATCCATAGGCAGATCAGCAAGCTGGGAGTTCTTGGGCAGGAGTTTATGCTGCCATCTTGAGGCACAATTTCATCTTTTTCAAGGGAACCTTAGTTTTGCTTTTAAGGCATTCTAACTGATTGGATAAGGCCAACCCCAATAATCAAGAGTAACCTTTTTAACTAAAAATCAACTGATTGATCTGGAGAAGACAACAAAGATGTGGCTGGGCAACTTTTGCCAAAGACACGTGAATGCAATCTGTCATCTCCGCAGAAACCAGGAATAGACATGTAGGTATCCAGTAAAGATGTGTGGCGGGCCCTCTTGTTGATGGGTTGAACGCCCATGAATTCCACCGGAGACTGAAAAAGTTTGAGAATTTTATACTGCCAGTAATATTGCCAGCCTGGACTGAGGGGGACAGAGAAGGGAAGAAATGAAGGAAGCATGACTCTGAGGGCAGAGCCATGGATTTAAAGGGGACTCTTGGGCTAAGATGGCAGGGCAGACACCCCAGCAGGTCCAGAGGACAATGAGCTTGCTCCTGCCCTGAACAGTCCCGGTTCCTTCTGATCTGGACTTGGATGGCAAATGCTGAAACAGGAAGGTGTCATCCAGGATTTCGGGAGGAGGTCTAGATAAAATTGACCCTGATTTGGATTTAGATTTTACTTGTAGTGACGGCAAGATCTTTTTTCCAGAGCATTTGAACTATTATTATGCAACTAAATACAGTATATTGTCCTTAAAAATAATTAAAGATTATATATAAATTATGGATCATTTATTTATATTACACAGAGAGAAAATATGAATTAAATATTAAAATGTTAACAGTTATCAGACTTTAATTTTTCTGTTTTCTTAGTTTCATTTTCTAGAATAAACTTTTTACTTTATAATGAGAAAGATTGCTTTTTATTTATAAGGCAAATATATTAATCAGTTTTTTTTTTCTTTTTTTGTCGTTTGACTTTTTGTTTTGTTTTGTTTGTTTTTGGTGTTGAGTAGAGTATTACTATAGAAAGTACAATGGCCTTATACAAAAACCAGATTCCTAGATTTATTGCTGCCTCTCAATACTTGGACCTTGGACAAGCCACTTAACCTCTCTAAGGCTATTTCCTACCCTACATACCTCACAAATTACATGTAAGAATCAAATGAGTTTATTTGTAAAGGCTCTGTAATTCTCATTAGAAAGATCAGGAATGATTACTGCAAAAATACTTTTAACACAATTATCAGTTTCAAATGCACAAGTAATAGGCCTTTATATTTTTAGTAGATAAATATTTTATAGTTTATAAACTGTCACTGAACTTAAAAAACATATTTATATTGGATCATAATGAAGTAGAATATTTACATAGGATCTTGTAAAAAATCCCCAATACACTGTATTTACATTTAAGTGAAATACTGTACTATGTATCTAAGACAGTTTGAAAATTTATTTTAAATTAACAAATGTCATGCTTGGTAAAAGAATATAACCAACAAATAAATGCTAACATCCTGAATAAACACAACAACAACAAAAAGTGGACTGATTGTAGATACAAATCATATGTACAAAATCCCTTCATGATAACACCTAGATTAGTGTTTGGTTAACTGAATACTATAGCCTAGCCAAGTGGATACATAAAACTCACCATCACAGTGAGTAAGTATGTTCTAATTGCCAAATTAATGGTACCTGAAGACTGAAATATGAAAGGGATTTGATAGTAAAATACAAAGCATACACAAAGTCATTTTTCCAAACCTACACTGCCTGTGTCTTCTTCCTCCCCTGTATATGTCTCCTCATCCCTCACTGAAGCTCTGCCTAAACTGGCATGGAAATAGAATAATCTGGCATTACTACTTCTCATTTGACTGTTCTTCCTTCCATTGCAACTTCCCTTTTTAAATGCCAACTTTTAGCGGTCAAGACACAGATTCATGATGTCTCTCCCAGGCCATTCTATTTCAGAAGTATTTATGTGTTCCCATCACGTGAAGCTCATGTCTCTCATTGAAAACTTGAATGACGAATGTGGACAGTGCCACTTGCCATGCTGAGTCACTTACTCCTTAGCAACAAAAGGAATGTTTCAATCTACTAGATTATCAAAAGAATACCTTGTTTTACTTTGCAAAACTTGTATTGAGACTGTGATCTGACCCTTTTCAACTCAGGACACACGGCCGTATCATATTTAGCAGCCCCTTCCAACAAAGCATCTTTAATATTTGTTTCCAGCCCGTTCACAATTTGTTAAAGAGCTCTTTTAATTCAGCTTTCTAATACAAAATAAAACCTAAGTTTTCTTTGACACTATCCTCCTAAATGTTTACAGAGAACTATGGTATGTGCATGCACACGTGATATTTCTGTGTGTCTAGTGTGTGTATGGATGTGTGCATGCGTGTATGTGTGTGTACTGAATTTTTTGCAGAGGTTTGTGTCACTGATTTTTCAGATTACTGTCATCAAGATAAAATAAGAATTGCCATATTTAACCTTAGCAATAAAACTACTGCCAAGCATTGCAATCTAGTTTTTTTGGCTCTTACTGCTAAGATTTCTGTCTTCACATTTATGTTTCCTGTTAGTTCCTGTATCAATTTAGAAAAATGTAAAGGGTAGCTATTAAAAGATACCTGGAAGGTAAAATGAATTTGCCACTCTCAGCAAAAAGGATGTCCACTGTTCAGCTTTCTTCTCCTAAGCAATCATTTGTTTTTCAACTTACAAAATGAATTTTGGAACAATGCCACATTATGCCACAAAATATTAATAGGTACAATTAGTACATTGATATATGTTTGATTCTATCATTTTTCATTCTTTTTTTTTTGTCATTCTTCTTTTAATCTACTGTGACAGTTCTGTAATGGAGCACCAGAAATATGACTCTAGGGCAAGCCATACTACTAATCATCAATATAGCATTGTATGCTGTCCAGCAGATGCATGTTCCTGTTTTGTCAGCAGGGATGACATTCTGCAAAATTTCTACCCAGAGAAACGCTTTCCAAGATTTGCTTACAAGCAATAAATTTAATGGTATGCTGAATTTGATCATTAATTATATATTTTCTTTGTTATATTCAAATGGGATGCCCATGAAATTGATCATGACAGGGTTTTGGGTTTTTTTCTGTTGTTGTTCTTTTTTCTGTTGAGCAGCTTGTCATTTTAGTTTTAGCTGCAGGATATAGAACAGTACTGTCAAAGCAATCTAACTATATAAGCTATATGTAAGCAACCCAAATGAGGCTTTGAACCACCTTTTATTATTGATTCTATAATTCTTCAACTGTAAAGGGATCTGTAAGCCACCTCTAGATTGTATAACAGCAGTCACTTTGGGGTTCTTGGCTTAAATTAATAACCCCAGTGAAATCATTAATGACCACCAATATAGATCCCATCGTTAACAACACCATAAACAAATCCATTCAGAAAACCACGTATTCTTCCAAACTTGCCCTTAGCAATGGTCATCATTCTGAAACAACAATAATAAATACAGGGTATCCAAGACCGATAAGCCAGCTGCCTTTAAAAAATATTTGTACAGATCTGTATGAAATTTTCTCTAGTAGCATATGCCAGTCCTGTTATCAAGGAGAAGCCAACTCTCCCAATGTGATTTGTTGCAAATCCACACATTTGGAGTATTCAGCTCATTCAGCTTAGTTCTGGAAAGTCAAAATTTTCTTCTTTTGTAAGTAGAGGACTACATATTTTTGGTGCACTATAAGATGCAACATTCCTTCTTAGTGGTAGGAGATCTATGCAATCTATGCATTGTGTATTATATATGTTATAGCAAGTGCTTAATATTAAACCAGTAAAGACATAAATATTTTATATTGAGTATAAACACAGAAATCTGAAAACAATCTCTTAAAGTATTGATGCTTCTTCAATTTTATGACTATGGGGGGAAATTAGGTTGTTTTGCTTTGCCTTTCATTTACAGCAATCAGTTATCCCTGTGAAAACCATGGATGTTACCTACATTTATTGTCTGTTAGCATATTTTTAACATACCTATAAACATAAAGACAACTCTATATTGTTTCAGAGTATTCTTTTTAATCCAGAGCATAGTTTCCTAATTATCAAGTAGCATTAATATATATTATATTGATTATATAAAAGAGGGTTATAGCATAATCATGACAAAGGGCTGACTATCCCAGAACCCAAGACCGCACCTTATGCGTTTTCAAAAGATCTTTGAAGGTCAAAGGGTGAAAGGCCAGGCCTCCTGAGGTCATCACTTCCAAGCACTGTAGCTGGTAGCTGCAAGTCAGGAATTCAGCATAGACTGAACATCGGAGCCTGTTTATGCTCATGAAAATAGTCACCAAGTTAACCTTTCACTAAGAAAAAATATAAGTATTGTCTTACAATGTTATCACACTCTCATTAGTAATTATGAACAAATCAATATGCAATTCGGAATATGCCAGAGATAAAGGCATATAAATTCCAAGATTGATTGGTTTTCTTGTCACAAATTCATTCTTTATCAACTATCAACCAGTAAGTCCTGGATTTCATTTCACTCATTCAAATAAAGATATTAATTGCTTAATTCTGTTCACTCCCTGCCCTGTTGCTTACCCTGTTCCCTTAATTAGGATTAGCATTTCCACCTTCTGATATACTGAGATGTATATATATATATATAAAGAGAGAGAGAACGAGAGATGGGACCTTATGAAAACTATGACTAGGTGAATTACTTCACCCCCTTGCTGTCTGCAAATTGTCTGAAGACAGGACGTATGTCTGTCCTGCTCAGTAGTGTACTCTCAGTGCCTACTCCACAATGTGGGCTCCTGAAATATGTTTGAAAAGTGTGTGTCAAATAAGTGTTTAAAAAAATGAATGCATGCATTTGTGAACCTGGTCGAGGGTCTCCTCACTTCTCTGTGGTGCAGTATTCACCTCCTTACAAGTATTCCTGCCTGTAGACCAGCCTCACTCTAATTCACTTTCCACTTTGCAGCCTCCTTCATCTCTTTGAAGTGCAACCCTGTCTTGTGCTTTTCACCATTTTACTACTAAGAAAACCAAGCTCAGAGAGGGAATGTGGCTTGCACAGCATGCTGGGATGGTTAAGTTACAGCACCCATTATACATTTTTATGCTCCTGACCCCAAGTCCTTCTAATAAATCAAAGCACTACTGTTCCTGTCTCTTGCTCTTCCCTGCTTGTCCTGATTGACTTCATTGTCCCTCCTTTTCTCATTCATTTCTTTGCTCTTGGGACAATTTTTCTGATTGGGTAAATTTAGCCACTGGGGGGCGCAGTGATAGATTTTTTTTTTTTTTTTTTTTTTTTCTGCAATGCACTGATTCGATTGGGACACTCCACTTTTTCTTCTCAGTCCAGTGACTTGCCAGTACAATGGTAGAATACAATAGCATCCCTGTGATTGCAGGCATAGGCAAATTCAGTGAAGCAATAAACTTAATCCTGCAAAAATAAAATAACATTTTTGTGGAAATATTTCTAAACTGATTTATGCTTTCCATTTTCTTAAATAGGTTGTGTTAATGTCACCTAGTCTCTTCTTGCTGAGTCAGAAAGGGCATATATTCAGGCCTCGGTCCGGCACGGTGGCTCACGCCTATAATCCCAGCACTGTGGGAGGCCAAGGCGGGTTGATCAGGCCTGAGGTTGGAAGTTCGAGGCCAGCCTGAACAACATGGAGAAACCTCATCTCTAGTAAAAATACAAAATTAGCTAGGCGTGGTGGCAATGTCTGTAATCCCAGCTACTCGGGAGGCTGAGACAGGAGAATTGCTTGAACCCAGGAGGCGGAGGTTGGAGTTAGCCAAGATCGCACCACTGCACTCCAGCCTGGGCGACAGAGCAAAATTCCGTCAAAAAAAAAAAAAAAAAAAAAAAAAAAAATCAGGCCTCTCCTACTCCCCCAGTGCCACGTAAGTGAAGAGTCAATATGTGCTAATAAACGTGTCGTTTAGTTTTTATTTATTTATTTATTTATTTTGAGATGGAGTCTTGCTCTGTCGCCCAGG